>NC_052128.1:596011-663173 GCF_012273895.1 Zerene cesonia | reverse complement strand
CGGGTGTCGGTCCATTATCTGAACATAATTATTATAAGATTTAAGATATAAATTATTTGTTTCATTTCTGAACATCATAAATTCTCATCATCAATTTTATCGGGTTAAGAACTATGCTATGTGTTAATCCAAGTTACCTTCTATGTTTGTGCCAAATTTTATTAAAATCCGTTCAGTAGTTTTTGCGTTTAGAGGTAACAAACAAACACACTAACTTTCGCATTTATAATATTAGTAGAATAATACTTTCAATATAAAGATATATTTGTATAGTTACTTTATGTTTATTCCTTAATTTGAAGGAAAAATCTCCCCGAAAAAGTAGCAACCCCAGATTTCGTAGCTACCAACATAACAACAAGGGAACTCTTTAGTGAAACGTACTATAAGGGCTAGCGCGCACCGGTGACTTTTGTCAGCATGACAAAAAAGATTTTGTCGCTGTCACGTCACGCCTCCAAAGCGAGGTGCGCTCACGAAAGGTGACAGAGAAATTTTTTTTTTTAAAAGCTCCCTTTGTCGAAATTGATTTCGAAGAGACGGTCGTCATCTGTGAGCTTATTAGGAAACTCAAAAGAGAAAAAAAGCGAAAAGAATACTGGGTACACCCCCTTTGGAGTGACAGGTTAATAAATGGAAAGTTTTACACCATGTTTCATAAACTTCGGGAACATCCAAAGAAATTTTTTGGGTATTTTCGAATGAGTGTCAGAAGTTTTGATGAATTACTTCGCAATTTAGGATCTGCATTGACATACGAAAATACAAACATGAGATTGTCTGTTCCGGCTGAAGAAAGACTCGCTGTTACTTTGAGGTAAATATAAGTAATTAGAATATTATGTAATTTCACATTGTTTATTTTAGTCAAAATACAAAAAATATATTGAATACAAATTGAAATATGTAGTTTTTAACTTAAATCAAAATTCAAAAACGCAATTGAAATCTAATAGTCTTTAATTATTCTTCGTGTTGATATTGTACTCCTGGCAGATGTCATACAATTCGGAATCTTCTTCTGTAAACTCTGAAATATAGGTTTGAATTGATGACGATAAGGCGGCTGAGGAGTTTTTCGGGTCTTGCTTAGGAGGCGATGATTGTGTAGATGAATTGGGTTGAGTGTGTGCAGTGGGCAGCAAATTTTGGGAACTTGTAGATGTATGAGTAGGAGAAGGAGATAAAATCAGTTGAGTGTTTCTTGCTAAGTGGAGCGGGTTTTGGGGAATGTGCGATGGAAGAGAGACAGAATATTTGGGTTTGATTTGTATATTTTGAGGGCTTGGAGATGGAATATATGTAGGAGAAGGAGATAAAATCAGTGGAGTGTTTCTTGCGAAGTGGAGTGGGCCTTGGGGACTTTGCGATGGTATAGAAACAGAATATTTGGGCTTGATTTGGAAACTTTGAGGACTTCCTCTGTAAGTTGTGGATGGGCTATTCATAGGAGAATAATTATTGCGCTGAGTGTTTTGTTTCTGAACTTCCTGAAAAATTTGTAAAATTTTGATCTGTACGTCTAGTTGATTCTCCTCAACGGCACCAAAGACAGCGCAAAATGCTTTTCCTTGTCATCGTCATTACAGTCACTTTTGTTATTTCTCATCGCCTCAATAAACTTGTTATCTTCAACTCTTTTGTTGTTTAAAATCTCTAGAAGCCTTTTTTCGTAACATATTTTATTCTTATTTTTATTTCGGGAATATTCTTCTCGCTGTAGTACTTCCACACTGGCATCCTGACTATCTTCTTCGCAAGCAATTTCCTCTACAGAATCAGCATTTCCTGAGGTTTCACGAGTATCCATGCTTGGGATAAGAAATAAAAGTTGGTCAAAATTTATTTATTTTATTAAGGCTCATTAGCAATTGTACATCGATACATTTACATGAGATGATACAAAAAATTATATAAATATATATGTCATAATGTACAATCAATAAAAAATGAGCACAGCATGCACAATACAAATTATTTCATTAAAATAATAATAATAATATAACAGTAATTAGTACATAAAAATCAGTAAGAGAAGTGTAAATTTAACATAATCCATTAATATATAGGTAAATTCATGACATTTTAGAACTTATAACTAGGAAAAAAATTAGTTGGTACATAATTATACACTGACAAGGTTGATCATATTCAGCGTATTTTTAAATTTCCCGATTGTGTCAAAATTTATATCTAATGTTTGGTTTATAAATCCATTATATTTTTTACATATTCGTGGTATGGGGGAGAAGGAACCCAACGTAGTCCTCATGACTGGTACCGATAATAGTGGGACCGGTTTCCTAGGGAATTTACTAGGTGTGCGGAAGCCTATCAAGGAAAGCAATTGAGGGCAGTCTATACGATTTCGAAGTAATTTGTATAAAAATAAAATGTCTAAATTGTCGCGTCTTTTTTCTAATGATATCATTTTGAAATATTCTAAAAGTGAAGAGTATGAAATCACTTTCTTACTCATGTTTTCACTATAAGCGAGATGCCATGTATAAAATGTTTGTACTTTCTTCTTTTTGTAGCGGCCTGACCAGACTTAGTACATTTTTGCTCACGTAGCTCACGTGAAAAACAAGCCCTTAAATTCTTCCATCGTTTTTGTACAAGTTTACCTGAAAATAAATATTTAACTAGTATAAAACAGTCAGTTATTTATTTAATTTATGTGTTTTTAACTGTAATTTTGTATTATGTATTTAATTTTCTTTTGTTTCAGATATCTTGCAACCGGCAACAGTTTTTACAGCATATCATTTGAATATTTGATAGGTGCCACCACTGCACGAGAAATTGTAAAATCTACATGTTCCGCGATCTGGAATTTACATACACTATACATGCCTGAAAAGTCAGAAGAGGATTGGTATACTATTTCGAATCAGTTTTACCAACGGACAAATTTTCCGAATATAATTGGCGCAATTGATGGCAAACATGTTAGAATAATTCAGCCGGAAAACACCGGTTCGCAGTGTTTCAATTACAAAAAGTACTTTTCCACTGTTCTCATGGCATGGGTAGATGCAGATTATAAATTTGTATACATAGATGTTGGTGCTAATGGAGCAGCAAGCGACTCCAATGTATTTCAGAATTCTGGCATGGGCAAAAGATTGCAGCAAAATCAATTGAGCATACCAGATGATCGTAATTTGCCATATGATGAAAATGGAAAAAAATGCCATTTTGTTTGGTCACAGATGAGGCATTTGGCTTGTCGAGGCATATTTTGCGACCATATGCAAGAAAATCATTGTCTACTGTGAAAAAAATTTACAACTATCGCCACACTAGGGCACGACGTATGGTTGAATGCACTTTTGGTATACTTTGTAACAAATGGCGAATTTTGCACAGGCCCCTTGACGTCAGTCTTGATTTTGCTGATATAATAGTAAAAACATGTTGTATTTTACATAATTTTGCACGGTGCAGAGATGGCATTCAATTTACTGACACTGTTTACGATTGTCCATTAAAAGGTATTGCAACAAATCCATCAGACAGAACCATATCAGCAGCAAATATACGTAATTATTTTGCGAATTACTTTACTTCACCACAAGGGGCTGTGTCATGGCAATATGACAAAATCTGAATTTAACTTTTTTGTACAACTGTTGTTTTAGCTACAAATACTAAAAATAAAAATATACTCACCAGCTTCAGTTTTTACTTGTGACGACAACGTACCCCAAACTGTAGCAAATATTATACGACTGATTTCATCCCATGCTTTGATTTTCAAATTAGAATCTGAATACTCTTTCAACTTTTTATCGTAAATTGCTGGTCTTTTTTCTACTTCTTCAATAAGCAAATCATTATCTATATCCTCTTCATGCACTTTCACGTTTTGCGTAGACGTTGACGCCATTTTGCGTTCGCTAGACGACGGTCCAAATGCAAATGGCGGAAGAACTACGTGTTGAGTAACAATTTTGTTGCCCGTGCGCGCACTGCTATAAAAACCTAGCGGCGCGGTGACAGTTTCGTCACGGGCTTGTCCGCTGGTCGGCGGACAAAAATGTCACCCAATTGTCACGTCGTAACGTGCGCGCACCTCCATACATATTCATAGACTTGATGTGAGTGACGAAACAGTCACGGCGACAAAAGTCACCAGTGCGCGCTAGCCCTAATGATCAAAGTTTGTATATTTTATCTTTAATTATCCCCGTAATCCTTAACAGGGTTATAGGCCCAGTAACACAGCCCAGATACGGCCATCGGTTTTAAAGTAAATTTATAAATATTAAAGGACAAAATGTCAAAAGAAAAATATCCAATTGTTTCTTTCGCGGGGGATAATTACAACGCATGGGAGTTTAGATTGAAAAGTATCCTGCGGGATAATGGAGCAATAGAGGCGATCGAAAAGGAAGATTTCAGTAAATCTACAAATAACAAGCAATTGGAAGCTAAAGCCCAGGCTATTATAAAGCGGCAACCGCCGACAGTCATCTCGAATACTTGAAGGACAGATCTGCTTATCAAATGATTAAAAACATGGAAGACAGCTTTAAGAAGAAAGGTACACGATCTAAATTATTTATAAGAAGAGAATTATCCGATATGAAATTTGACGAACGGAAACCTTTAATGGAACATTTTATTAACATGGAAAAGCTATTTGCACAACTCGGGGATGCTGGCAGTGAGCTCTCGGAGGAAGAAAAGGTTAACTATTTACTATTATCCATGCCGAAATCTTATGAAGGCATTATCACGGCGTTAGAAACTGTGGAGGAATTGAAAATGGACTTTGTGAAAAACAGACTGCTTGGAGAAGAGGAAAAACGGAACAGAGGAGCGATCAAATCCCTTGATTCTTCAATCTTTTTGTGTTATGGATGTGGACGCCCCGGACACAAAAAATTTCAGTGTAGGAGCACTCAGCAGGCAAGACACAGGACTGGCGACTGGAGACTTCACAGCCGTGGACGTGGCGACTGGAAGTACAACGGAGGCCGAGACGACAATAAGGCAACTCGTCATCAGACCCAGGGGAGAGGTAGAGGAAAGTCATTTCTTACAGGCACTGAAAATACTGAAGGTAACAAATTTGTAAGTTTTATGTCCTTTAGCGCTGACACTGAACAGCAGAATAAGAATAGTTTTAAATGTGTTATAGACTCAGGTAGTTCATTTCATCTTGTAAATGACATCCATTTATACTTTAATTATTGTAGTTGTAAGTAAAAGAAACAACTTACGATCTCAACGAACCACATGATCAGTTTTGGCATAAGGTGACGTACATTTTCTTCATACATTTTATTTATTAATTACAAATAATGAAAATTAATAAGATATTCTATTCTTATTTTAGGTGGTGAATTTCACAGAACTTCCGAAATTCACGTTGGGAGTTTTATCTCTGCCACATTCAAATGCTGAGTGTGAGAGAATATTCAGCAAGGTAAGTATTTATCGTACGAAATTCTCACGTAAATATTGTAATTATTGTATTAACTAACGCATTTTGTTTATTATTTGTTTTAGGTAAATGACATCAAGACAAAAAAAAGAAATAAACTTTTAACAAAATCGATAAAAGGAAATCTATTGAGTGAACAGGCAATTCGCCGAAACGGCACCACATGTGTAAACTTCTGTCCCACTCAAAGCATGTTCGAAAGATTTAATACATCTGTGTTTAAAAATGATGAGGAAAATGTTATATTGTCGGATTCGGAATAAATATATTGTATTATAATTGTTTTTTTTTAACACTGTAATTTTTGCCACTATTTTTCGTATGACACCACACATTTTTTCGAAATCTATGATATTTTTAACATGGAAACACTGTAAGTATGTTTTTAAAGTTGGGAATACTGGGGCCAGCCAGTCGTGTTGCAGTAGCCGCGTGAGGCGCGTGTGTATATTGTGTGTCCGTTGAGTTACCGCCAGGAAAAAGTAAGTATATCCGTTTCGTTAATTATTATTATTAGTGTCAGACATTGTTTTTGTAGCACACTGTTTCCACTAGGAAAAATATTAGCTTTAAAGTCCAAATATTTAGTACAAATTGGTGAAATATACAAATATTACAACTGCGTTACCAGCGCAGGGTAACGCAGTAGTCTCAGTAGTAACGCAGTTGTATTGTAAGTAATAAATATATTTTCTAATTATAATTATTCAGCGTATCTCTTTTATTATGTTTCAGGATACTATTTGCAGTCAATGGCTTTGACTCCTGCAGAAAAGCAGCGCCGTTATCGCCTTAAGCTGAAGCAAAACCCTGAAAAAAATGCTAAAGCTCAAAGAAAACATCGTGAAAGGTACCACGCAAAAAAAAACTCTGGTTAAAGACATGACTGAACGGGAACATAGAGCTGCTAAGCGTGCATGGAAGATAGCAAATAAGAAAAGACGGGAACGCCAAAAAACTGCACAAAAAATTATGGTTGATACACCAAACTCAACACCAGTTTCCAGTCCACGTTCGGGAACACCCCTTTCTCCTAAATCCAGAGGTCGGAAACAAGTACGACGCGACAGATCGGCAGTTCATAGAAAAAAGAAAAATTACAGGAACAACTGGAGTCTATGAAAAAAAAATGTAACAAATACAAAAAACGATGCCAAAGAGCTAAAAAAATAAATGAAGATCCGGACCAGAAAAAAATACACTACCTACGTTATCAAATGCTATAAAAGATCATTATAAAAGATTAAAAACATTTAAAGAAAAGATAGCTGTAAGACGAATTTTTCAAGAAGAATGCATATCTAAATCAAAACTGAAAACTGCTATTGTTCGTGAAGCTTTGGGAATTGATCAGCTCAAACAAAGGGAAGTTGTTCCAACTAACATAATTTTGAGGGAAAAAATAAATAGCTTTTTTGATCGTGACGACGTTTCTAGAGCAACAGCGGGGAAAAGGGAAACTGTTACCTACAGAAAAGATAAGTTGCAGAAACGTTACCTACTGGACACAATGAAGAACCTACACTGCGCATTTAACAAAGAGAATCCTGGCGAACGATGTTCATATTCTTATTTCATAAAACATCGACCATTTTACGTAAAGCCACCTACAGTCTGTGGTCGAGAAACTTGTCTATGCAATACCCACACCAACGCTCAGTACATGATTAATGCTCTCTATAAAAACAAGATTATTTTAAATCCAAATAAGAATAACCTCATAGCTAGCATTGTATGTTCAACAGATAGAAGGGAATGTATGACTGGTAACTGTAAATACTGCAAACTAAATAAAATACCGTACAATATACGCAATGACCTCGAAGTTGTTGAATGGGCTCAATGGATAAGAAAGTTCGAAATTATTGAAAAATCAGGCAAAAAAATTAAGATTTTCAAAAATATCAAAGAAACAGTTAAAGGGAACGTAAAAGAACTAACTTCTTTATTTGATCAGACTCTAAAAGAAATTCATCAAAAGAAATCAAAAGAAATTGAGAGCAGAAGAGTACATTCATTTAAGAGATGCCGTGGTTAATGATGCGAATATAAACGCTTCTAATGTTGGCCAGCATGTTATATTGCCGTCGTCATTTACAGGATCCCCCAGATACATGAACGAAAAAAGTCAAGATGCCATGACATATGTCAGGAAATTTGGAAGACCAGATCTCTTCATTACATTTACATGTAACTCCGAATGGCCGGAAATAAAAATTGAGTTATTACCCGATCAACATTCTTACGACAGACATGATTTGGTTACTAGAATATTCCATTTAAAACTAAAAAAAATGATAGTCCTACTAACGAAAAAAAATATTTTTGGACCATCCATAGCTTTTGTTTATAGCGTAGAATGGCAAAAAAGAGGTCTGCCACACGCCCACATTTTATTGTGGTTAGCTAACAAAATACAACCAGATTCCATAGATGCAATAATATCGGCTGAAATACCTGACAAACAACAAGATCCAATTCTGCATAATATTGTCATAAAAAATATGATACATGGTCCTTGCGGATTTTATAACCCTGCGTCGCCATGTATGAAAGAAAACATTTGTTCCAAAAAGTACCCTAGGAATTTTATTTCTGCAACACAAACCGGGGATGACGGTTATCCAACCTATAGGCGCAGGTCTCCAGATAATGGTGGAAACACAGCATTGATTCGTGTCAAAGGTACAGAAGTGAACGTGGATAACAGGTGGGTTGTACCCTATAATCCAGTGCTATCACGAATCTTCAATGCACACATTAACGTAGAGTTTTGTCAATCGGTCAAAGCTATTAAGTACATCTGTAAATATATTCATAAAGGTTCTGATCAAGCCACATTTTCGTTACAAAGTAATAACGATGAAGTAGAAAAATATATAAATGGTCGCTATCTAAGTTCCTCTGAAGCGCTTTGGAGAATTTTCCAATTTCCTATTCATGAACGTTTTCCAGCAGTAGTTCATTTAGCAGTTAATTTAGAAAATGGACAAAGAGTTTACTTTTATAATAATGCAAACCTTCAAGATCGCATTAATAATCCTTCATCAACGACACTTACAGCGTTCTTTGATCTGTGCAAAAGAGACGATTTTGCAAAAACCCTTTTATATCACGAAGTACCCCAGTATTACGTATGGGAAAGAAATTCGTTTTCTACGAGAAAACGTGGGCAAAATGTTGAAGGATATCCCGGTGTAAAAAAAGACACAAGTTTAGGCCGTGTCTACAACATTCATCCAACTCAAACTGAATGTTTTTATTTAAGAATGTTACTGCAACATGTTCGCGGGCCAATGCCATTTGAACATCTGAGGACCGTGAATGGTGTTATTTGCCAAACTTATCAAGGCGCTTGCAAGGAATTAGGTTTACTGGAGGGAGATGAACATTGGCAAAATACAATGGCAGATGCTGTCATATCCGAGCCAGCCACAAAATTAAGAGAATTATTTACCATCATCCTTATATTTTGCCAACCATCTGACCCCTTAGGCTTATGGAATACATTTCGTAATGCTTTATGTGACGATGTATTAAATAGAATGCGTAATCAGAATCAGGATATGACATTAGCATATAATAATGATATTATATACAATGATGGACTAATCTTAATTGAAGATAAAATTCATGAGATTTGCGATAAATCACTAACCGATTTTGGGCTTCCTGTATCGAAAAGGATTAATTCACTTAATCATCTGGATCCATTAGAAATAGCATTGCGAAAACCGTATGATTTAAATGAATTAAATGATTATATTACTCAAAATGAACCAAAATTAGTTAATGACCAGGTAAGCGCCTATAATTGTGTTATGCAGAGTGTTAGTTTTAGTGAAGGAAAATTATTTTTTTTGGATGCTCCCGGTGGAACTGGCAAGACCTGTATTACTAATCTTATATTAGCAAAAGTTAGGTCTCAGGGTAAGCTAGCTTTGGCAGTTGCATCGTCAGGTATCGCTGCAACTTTATTGGCAGGTGGTCGTACAGCTCATTCTACTTTTAAACTGCCTCTTACTGTTTCTTTACAGAAACATAGCGTGTGTGTGCTCTATACGTAAAAATGGCCCTCTGGGAAAAGTTTTACAAGAGGTCAATTTAATAATCTGGGACGAATGTACCATGATCCATAGAGCACATGTAGAGGCTCTAGATAGGACTCTTAGAGACATAAGAAGTTGTAACAAAATCATGGGTGGGATTACAGTTATGTTTGCTGGGGACTTTCGACAAACTTTGCCTGTAATAGTAAGGGGAACTAGAGCAGACATTGTAAAGGCTTGCCTTAAAAGTTCCCCATTATGGAAATTTGTGAACATCTTAAAATTAACCACAAATATGAGAGTACATTTGGGGGGAGGTAGTATAACATTTTCTTCAAAGTTACTTTTAATAGGAGACGGGAAAGTGCCTCATTTTGAAAATAAAATTGAAATTGATCGAGATTTAGGAGAAAGAGTGAGTAATATTGAGGACTTAATATTGAAAGTTTACCCTGAAATTAGCGAAATAGAAAATAAAGATCATCAATGGATGTGTCAAAGGGCAATATTGGCGGCGAGAAACAGTAGCGTGGACGAAATTAATGACCTAATTTTAAGTAAACTTCCAGGAGACATAGCTACCTATACATCTATTGATAATGTAATGGATCAGGAAGATGCGGTCCATTACCCACAGGAGTTCCTTAATTTTTTGAACCCAAGCGGCCTTCCCCCATATTTCCTCAAGTTAAAAATAGGTGCCCCAATCATTTTACTTCGAAATCTTAAACCACCAAATTTATGTAACGGGACCCGACTTCAAATCAAATTTCTTCGCAATAACGTGATCGTTGTAATAGCTTTGACGGGTCCAGCAGTTGGTCAAACAGTGCTTACACCTCGCATCCCAATGATACCAAATGATTTACGTTTTAGTTTTAAAAGAATTCAATTTCCCGTTAAACTATCTTTCGCCGTTACAATTAATAAATCACAGGGACAAACATTTAAACACGTAGGAATTGATTTACGTCAAGATTGCTTTACACACGGCCAACTATAATATGTCGCGTTGTCACGATCTGGTTGCGGAGAAAACCAATATGTTCTTTTGCCACAAGAAAATAAAACGAAAATTATTATTTACGCAGAAGTACTTTAAAAAAATCTTTTAAAAACTTAAAAACTAAATTGTTTGAAATAATAACAAAAAATGAATGACTATAATTTAAAAAGCTGAGGAGGTTGTTTCCAAAAATAAATATTATGCCCAAAATAACTACTCCACGCGGACGAAGTCGCGGGCACAGCTAGTTTGTAATAAAAAAAACATTAAAATAATGATGAGTTTTTATTTTCCGTAATTTGGCAGTGTCCGCCTCAGCGAACATATAAATCTGACCGTTAATTGCACATCAATTGGCAAGGTCCGCTGTGACGGACACCACTTTTCCCAGCAGTGGGCTATTGTAGATTTTTTATTTCATTTTTCTAGGACTATGACATACCTCTGAAACCACAAAATTGTCAAATTCATATATTTTGAATATTTTTATCTGTGCCAAATTAAGGGTTAATAGATTTCTCATTAAAAGAACTCAGCACCGAGAACATAAGGAACTTGTAAGAATTCAAGTTTTAAAGATTTGCATGTGTATGGTAGTCAACGCAATGATTGCAATAAGTTTCATCTAATTAGTTACTTATTTATGGTGTACTTTATCAATTTCAGAGCCAAGTATCAAGTGTTGTGATCAAGTTATAAGTGTTGTTTTATGGCATAGACGCATGAGACATCTGACCTTCACCGATGTTAGCAAGTTACCGGAGTATGCAGAGGGAGTCGGCCCATTCCCTGATATGTCACCTACTAAATCTGTTGATGGCAAAACTCCTATTCAGATGTGGACAGGTAAGAAACCTGATTTATCTAATATGAAAATTTTTGGTTGAGAGGTTATGGTCCAGGGATTCAACATTGGCTTGGAGTAAAAAGAGTCATGAGATATCTCCAGGGAACCAAAAATCTGAAGATACACTATGTCAAAGAAGGCTCCTGCAGACTGTGGCACTGTCTACAGCAGAAGCAGAATATATGGCAATGGCGTCGGCAACATAGGAAGCTTTGTGGCTTCGACAACTGCGAGATGAACTTTGTCAAAGCTTGATTAGTGCATTACATATTTATAGTGATAATCAGAGTGCTTTAAGATTGGCAACTACGGACTGTTATAAGCCAAAAACTAAGCATATAGATATTAGGTTACACTTTATCCGAGAAAATATTGTTAATTCTAAAGTTAAATTTTTATTTGTGAATAGTTGTAACATGGTTGCTGATAACTTGACCAAGGGTGTTACATATGAGAAACATTTGTTTTGTATAAGTAAAATGGGATTGCGTTCAGAAGGGCATGTTGGTATTTGAGAACGCAACCATTACTTTGGTCAGTTTATCCTAATTGTAAATGTTAGGTTGGCAACATTTATTTTCTCTCTTCTTTGTGATCTGTGGCTGATAAACTGTTGTGTAAAATCTTTCTCAATAAAATATCTATTTTCATTGGATTCTAAATCAGTTTAATTTAATCATCCACATCTAAAAATCATCACTTATGAATTGACACAAAGATCTTTGTGTAACGATGATTACATCTTAACAACTTCAAAACCAGTGGACAAACTTATTGCGGTGCCAGCAACAGAAACAGAAGTAAGTTTGTAAATTTTTTATACTTTTTGTTTGTTGTTGTTGGTTGTTTTCAGTTTCATAATATCTAATGTATGTTTCTATTATGTTTTTTTAGCAGATAGAGAACTATAAACCAAACAGAGTTTTTAATACTAATAATAGAGACCACAATAATTATTATGATCTGGTAAGTAATAATCTATCCCATACCATTTAACTGAGTTACTTATGAACATTTAACCGAAATGATATTGATAAACAATTATTTTGTTGCAGGAATTAGTTCAACAAAGTGAAGAACACTTTAGTACAGAAACTGACATCACTTATTTGCCTTCAGGGGATAAATCTGTTATATCACATTTTACAGATTACAATCTGAAATCTCATTATTTTGTGATACCTGTGGGGTTTAGAACAGAAATCATCAAGCAGCAGCTATGTTGCTCTATGTTTTTCAGAATATTGAACATTCGATAAAGATAGAACTGAAGTTTTTGAGTCAGGTCATTATATAAGAAAATAAAATAATAATGTCATCATTGTTATGTACACATTACATATTATGTAGAATTAAAATACAAAATTCATATTATTTTAAAACAGCAACTACAGAGTTTCTTGCCAGAGCTTCTCTGTAGAAACTGCCTTTTGAACTGGTGGTAAATGTTATTAACTGTGTAATATTATGATGATTCAAAAGCACTTCTATAAGAAATCTAGTTGAATGAATAAATGTATGAGTTTGTTTGAGTTTGAATAAAATAAGTCTCTTTTTTTTATTACAAGAGTGTGTATTGTTTCATTAAATATACCTATAATAATCAAAATATATACATGAGTAAACTCAAAGCATGTTAAACTCATTAAGTTCATTTTCATAAATAACTAGTATAATTTATCTATATAATAAACATTATTTTTGGTAGGATAGGTATCTGTTATTCTAACAGTCACCACAAATTCAAAGATCTATAAATAAATTCTGATCTTTAATAACAAAATAAGTTTAAAACCTCATTGTCTCCAATAAACTACAAATGCAATTAATGAGTTTTGTCATCACACTAATTTATATATAGATTAGGTTATATATGTACCTGTAAATAACAGTGATTGTTTTCTTTCCCTTTGAAACTTTCATTTATTTTGGCTTTGCAATAAATTTACTGTGGCAACGCTTCTGTTATTTGCATAACTGTTATTTAATTAAATTTATTTGATTTGTTTTTATAGTCAGACAACTACAACACAGAAATTATAATTTTTTATAATGACAGAAGATAATAGATATGCACATCAGTGTTGCCAACCTCGACTAAACGTCCCTCCCTAGCGTCATCTCTAAATGCCCCTGTTTCTTCCTTACACTACCGCAAGACCACCCTAGACTAAAAAATATCCCAAATAGGCATCTTTTTTCGAGGATAAATTGAAAGGGAAAGAAAAGTCGTACATTCTACTGATGTCTATAAAAGTATACAACTTCGTAAAATTTAATTCATCTTCTAATTAACGAAACAAAAACCGGTATATAAAAGAATGTCCTCCTAAAAAAATTTCCCTAAAAAAAGGCAATTCCTGAAAAAAAGTCAAAAAAATTTACCCCTGGGTATACCCCCAACAAAATAAAGTCTCTAAAAATACCCCATTTCATCTAACTTGCCCCCTAATTTAGGGTGAAAAGCCCCAAGTTGGCAGCACTGATGCACATTATGACCACAGATAACTAAATTTTTAATATCCTTACCTATCTACATAGATAACGTTTTACCTACTATACTAGTAGTTAGTTTTTTTTATGTCATAGTCGGCAATGGAGCTGGTGGGTCACCTGATGGTAAGCGCTATCACCGCCCATGAACATTTGGAGAGGTGTAATGTCGATTACGCCTTTTCAAATGGTTTGCCGACTGCAAGGGATTAGGAAAGGATTGAAGAGAGAGGAATAAAAGAAAGGACTGGGAAGGGTAAGGAAGAGGATATGGGCCTCCGGCTCCCCCACTCACCGAACGAAACACAGCAAGCAAGCAGTATACTATTTCACGCCGGTCTTCATGGAGAGTGTGGTACTTCCCAGGTGCGAGCTGGCCCAATTCGTACCGAAGCGTGCTCGACTACCACAATAAAAGAGTAGTTTTTGGCACAAAAGAAATTTGAGAATCAAGAATGGATACAGCATAAATATGTTCAGAAAATCGCACTGTTTCTTTGACTACGCGGGCAAAGCCGCATACAAAATGCTACTAATATTATAAAGATGACTGATGTGTTTTATTGTTTATTTGTATGACCTTGTCTTAGTATTCGTACAATTTGTTCAAACTGAAAAATTATTTTAGTGTTTAATATATAATATAATAACTTAGCTACGAGTGGATAAGCTGGTTTCGCAGAGGGTGAAACTCATATTCGATCTTTTTGTTCTAGTCAATCTTTAATTTGAAATATCATTTTTTTAATAAATAAGTAATAGAAACAAATACTCTAATTATTTCCATAATTTTATTTCAATGTCAACAGTAAAAATTGATTTCTCCATTTCTTCTTCCATTTTTATTTATGGAAATACTTCGTGTAACATTAAAGTTCATCCTTAACTAGTTTCAAAATTTCGTCGTCCTCCTCAGTCCACGTATCAGGGTCGGACGTCATTTGTCCAAGAGCCTCCATCCTCCGCTCCATTGTGACTTTATCCAATACATGTTCCATTTTCATATGCATACAGTCGTTAAAAACAGATGCGTATTCGCAGATTTCAAAAATCCCCTCAACTACATCGCCACATTCCGCTATGGCCAATTTCAGTCGCGACATTACTTCACTGTCTTCACCGTACACGGCTTTATTCGCGTCTAGAAGGTTCTCTTTTACGACCTTATTTTTTACAATTATGGAATTGCGTTTCAAAATGCACGCAACGAAACATTTGCCCTGCATGGTTGTTTGTGGGATCCTTTTTAAAAAGTTTTCAACGTCTACCATTGATGCTTTCACTTGACGCGCGCATTCCGTCAAATTTCTTCTAAACGGTTCCACATCTTCGTTAATTTTATTGAATTTTTCAATGTGTTGTTCCTTGCTTAGAGGTTGAAAGGATAAAGATGGATGTAAGATTGCAAATAGTACAACAATAAAGCTCGATGCCATATTATTCAATCGGAATTCTCACGTAAGCGTCACGCTCTACTAAACTTCATGGTTTTACTGTTTTTGCTACAGTTAGTTTGTTAATTGGTTGTTAGTTAATAAATGAAGGAGTGACGTGTTATTCCTTCACTGGATTTGGACATTCAGTATCGCAATCGTAACGCTAAAGGCCGATTGCAATGTTTTAATTAGGAACTATTTGTATATAATGTTTGTTTACCTACTCTTTGCAAATCGCCGCTGCATGAAATCATGCAGTGTTAATTCGTAACCTTTATTAATTATTTGAACGAATATTTTATTTAATGAAAATTTATATTGCATTCAAACAATATAAGTAGCCCGAGTAGGGACCACAATGGCTATAAAGGCAATTACTTTATAATTTTATTACTAATGGTCAGGTCGCGTGCACTCATTTACCGTTAAACATCTTCAAGAAATGTTCAAAAGATAGATATTGCAAAATATTTTCACATTTAAGTAATATAACTATGTGTATGGCATGAAAGGCATGCTTATGCAACCATTGTCAAATTACAATGCAAATAAGGTATATTTGAGCCTTGGCGGCTTTCAGAGACAAACCCGAAGGCCAAACCTCAAAATTTTAATATAAAAGATATTTTTTGACCTTTTGAATTTCGATCTCCAAACACAAATACTAGAGAGGAATTAAAGAACTCAATAGGCATAGGATTAAGTAGGTACATTTTAGAGGTGTTTTTTGAACGATATTTGCAGAGCCGTAAGGCCTAAACAAATGTATTTCCGACTTTGAAGGGTGTGGGATAAGAACCTTTATTACTATAAATATCCACAGGTTTGTATTTTTATTTAGTATACCGCTATTCTTTTATCAAATTAGAGGATAGCAACAACATGCTTTTTGTTTTTAAACAAAACAACTCTACTAATGTTTTATGCTAATAATGGTCTACTAGCGCTCCTGGCTTCATAGACTGTGACTAAGTGGATTAAATAATAAACATTCAATATTATTCCATGTCAGTGCAGACCACGCTGCTTTTAATAGCACCCTGACCAGTCTACTATAAAAAAAATTCTATTAACAAATGGACTCATATTGTGCGTTAAAATAAATAAATAAAAATTAAATTACAAAATATCAAAGACGTTCCTGGGGGGAGAGGTACCACTTGAGAATCTATAATAGGACCACCAATAATAGGTCTTATCAAACACAAAAAGAATCAGTAATAGACCCAAAAAATACAGTCGAAATGAAATCCCTCTTTGTTTTTGGGAATAATGGTGCAGCTACACAATGAAAGATGTATCCTGATAATATTATTTATTTCAATAAGACCAACGAACATACAATCACAATTTATATATCACATTATTGTGTCTATTATCTATAGTATAGACGCAAAAGACAAAAATGATTTCAATATACAATAATGGATGTAACCAGTGATGTGTAGATTTAAAAATGTAAATCAAATGTTAGAGTACCTCAATTTATAAATATTAAAGATTACAAGCTAAATTAATATTAATATTTCCAGTGGTTATCTGTTGTGAACTTAATATATATTACATTAAAAAAATAATAATAATAAATATATATTGTAGGGATATAATGGTTTTTAAATATTGTTTTTATTTGGGTTGAATTGAAGTGCATCTTTTTGATATCATCATCATCATCAGCCCATACTTGTTCCCATTGCAGGGACACGGGCCTCCTATGAGGGCTTAGGCCACAATCCACTATGCTTGCCAAGTGCGGGTTGGCAGATGTCATCGAAGTTTTGGTTCTTTAACATGCCGATTTCCTCACGTTTTCCTTCACACTAGCCTGGCATCGAACCACGACTTTCCGATTAAAGTTTTATTATCCGAGGTCCTCAACACTATGCCATCAATGTTGTAATCTTTAATATGCTATTTGTAAGCTTAGACACTTTACATTAATTATTACGGTAACTTACATGATTACATCCATAATAAATCTACGTATAAACTGGTACAATTAGTTATCAAATTGTAAAATAAGTACTGATATTATATTACGATTACAACGGTTATAATTATACACGAATAGTTTAAAAGAATCTTTTTATGAGTATATGATAAATATATTTCAGTTACAAATACTTCACAATTACCAATTAATACAATCGTAAAAATACATTTAATCGACGTCAGTGACGTAGTGAATTAAAACTTGTAATCCTAAAGAAATAGTTTGATTATAATATACTAGTGAAGGTCTGAATGCAAAGAAGAAATTTCGACATATAGACTTGGCGGAAATAATTTCTTGTAATTAAGTAAATAGCTGTTTAAAATGCAAGCAATAAAGATGTAATATTATACATTAAAATAATTTATTTATAAATTTAAACAGTAACAGGCAGTAATAGAAATATTAAACATTGTTTAATTTTTTGGTAATGTCCATTTTATGGTTTAAAATGACAAATACCAAACGACCTTTTATTCTTACAGTAATGACAATGCTGTCTTAAAAAGGGTACCCAATTTATTTAAAATCTCGGAAGGATGTCAATGTTATTCAAATACTTTTATATTTCGTATGTATTCGTGTAATACAATATCATTTTAGTAGTTATCGGCAACATCAATTCGTTAAAATACATTATGGTTTTAATAATTTAAATAATTTCAAATGATAGCAACATTCTTTTTATTTTTATTTCCATTCCCGGAATATAAACATACCATAAAGTATAGAATATACATTACAAATAAAACTGCTTTTGACAGTTCTAGAATTTCTGTTTTTTTTTTTGTTATAATATTACATTCTTCCATATAGCCCTTATACCATAATTACACTACATAAATTACTGCCTTGTTACATCACATATTTTTAAGCTCATACATGGTCTTACCGTCATTTAGAAGGCCCTTAAATTTTGAAAACAATATCTAATAATAAGTTTTTGTCTGTTGATAGACGTTTGGTTATCAATTATTTAATTACCAACATACCGTTTTATGTACCTGAAATTTTTAAGTTAAATGTCAACCTTCCTCAATTTATTGAGAGACTAACTAAGCCCCGCGGTTTCACCCGCGATATTCGTATACCGTAGGAATATCGGGATAAAAAGTTGTTATTCCATTTGTCTACGTACCAAATTTCATTGCAAGCGGATCAGTAGTTTTTGCGTGAAAGAGCATCAAACGCACACAAATCCTTGCAAACTTTCGCATTTATAATATTAGTAGGATTATTTAAAAGAGATTTTGTAATTGACAATAGAACAGATAGCTTGTAAAATGTTAATTAAAAGATACGATAATACCATCAGCACTTGCATATCTACATTTTATGATCTTTAGAATCTCAATTGCTAAAATTCCTAATTACATATTATTGTTCTTTATGGAAACTGGTTGCCAATTGAGTACGCAAGACATGGCTTTTTTTGCTTGGTATTCAGGATGATAACAAGATTACCGCAGGTTAGGTTGTAGTAGACTTGTAATGCAATTACAATTATCACAGTGAAATTTTATTAATCGCAGTTAGATGTATGTTATTCTTTCGAGAATTTCCTACCCGAACTACTCGATAATAGACAAAATATGAAATTTATACAGTAAGCAAATTATTCAAAATGCACACATCACATATGCAATATCCTTCTAAAACTAGTTAATTGGATTGCATGCATATTTTACATAATCAACACGTTTAAGTAAAAAAGGTGACAAAAAGGTGGCTGACGGGCTTTTCAAAATGAATAAAAATGAGGTCGTTGCAATTGCACTGGTCGCAGTGTCTACCGCCTGCATAACGCATGCGTGTTAACTTTTACACACAAGTTATACTAATTACCTACTGTACACTAGTACATCTAAATAAATATAATTTGCTCCTAAACAGATACGGGATCCCTATTTTATACAGGTTTAGGAAATTTAATAACTGATTGATATATAGAATAGCTGGATTTTCCAACAATCGCTATACTATCGCTTTACGTCAGTTCATTTTATGGAAATCCACATAGGACATCTAAGTAAATTCTTTATTGTCCCCTTTAAGACCATAAAGCACACATAAACTCAATTAAAGATATGTGAGAATACTCATAACAATGGAGCCCAGAGAGCATTTTGAATTTTTCCATTTTTATTTAACTGCGTAAAAGTCCCTTTCGGAATAAAGATTGGAAGCAATAAGTTTACCGTTTCGGCAATTCCAAATTTCAAAATGTTATTTTAAATTGCCTACAATAAAAGGGGAATACAACTAAGGATGCCAACATGTTTTCGAATGATATAGATAATTTTTATTCAGATGACGTTCGACAACAGAGCCAAGTGACAAAAATAAAATATAAGATTATTTTTTTTTTAATCACGCGTACTGCGTGAATATTTATGATAAATTATATAGATTAACGATTTCCGGATACTTTTTTTAAAAGTATATAGTACCAGTTTACAGTAAAAATTATATCTTAAAAATGTTCGATCACTATTTAGGCATGTATTTTTATACAAACGAAACGATGAACGAAAAACGATGGTAAATTAACACACTTGGCTAGTATTCTGTTTTTGGAAGGTAGTTTAATATTTGTATATATATAATCTTGTTTTTTTTTTTTCTTTTAACATCTGTACAGTATTTATATAAATGAAACAGTTTAAGTAATGTTTTAGAAACTTATCAATTAGTATATTAAATTTTTTATATTCCGTAAGTTATTTCGAATGTTTTCTATTGTTATTTTAAAATTTTGTTAATTAGTTTCAAATATTGAGATATTTTTAAGCATGCACTGCTTAATAATAACTCGGTATATCTCGGTCTTCGGAAGAGGACAATGTATGAGGTAAAAAATAAATAAAAGTACATTTCTCATTGCTCAGAGTATAAAATCCAATTAGTAAAATGGGTAGGGGAGGATATTTCCCCTTTTAATAATTGCTCCCTGCATAGTGCATTCCCTCGCACTTAATACGCATATATCTACGTACACGTCTTGAAAGTTTAAAAACAGGAGGAAACCTCTTTTATTACTTTTTATAAAGCATGTGGGGTTATTCGTTTTATGATAATACTTTTTACTTGTATTAAAGTCATTTAATATATTTTTTTCCTTATAGAATCAAAGGTCAAAGTTCAAATTCATATTACAATAACTATACAAGTAAATACAAAACATATTTAACGTTATTTTTGAATTTTTACGATGAAACAGATAAAAACCCTAAGTATGTACCAATTAGTACATGTTTTTGAAATATTTTAAAAATATTTGAAGAATATATAATAAAAGATAGATTGCTGAGTATAATATGCAATTGTGTCATAAAAAAAATTCATCTGTACAATTTCTTTGAATTTTAATGTTGTCTAAGTCGTATTTACTAAAAAGAAAAGTTTTGTCTAAAAGTTAAAAAAGGTTGGCCTAGAAATTTGAAATTTCAGTTTACAAAATGTTAAAGTTCAATGTGCTTCAATGTGAGATGAATTAGTTAAATTTTATTTAATCTCTATTTATCTCATTGACTATAATAAAGGTTATAATATTATAAATTTAGTAACTTGATAGCCAGACGTTCACCCGCTGATCAACGCATTTGGCATGAAGTTCCTTTCAATTATATTATCGGACCATTTACATCTTAATTGCTCTGTGCGAAGTAATGAGATAAAACAGGCTCTATTAAATAAGTATCTATAATCTACATCAATTCTAGATGTTTGATGATTTCGTACAAAGATCCATAAAAGTAGTTTATGTTGCATTAGATGATTTATTCTTCATTTTCATTGATGTCCGTAGAACCACCTGTCCACATCGTACGTAAACGTTCTGTTCAATTCAATCAATGGTAAATTATATATTGTACATAATTAGCACTCATTACTTTCCTTTCACCAAACTCGTTCGATAACATTCATTTTCAAGCTCACTTGTGTAGGTGTTATAATTGAATAATACCTATAAACTTTCATATCGCAAAAAACTTGCTTTCACTTTTCGCATCCCATTGCAAAATAAACACAACCTCGATAGTTAATTCTCACGATAACGCACATCGAGGCCAAACATTGTCATTTAGACCTCTTCAGTTTCGAGTAAAACTGGTAGACTGTGGTGTTGGCACGCGTCAGGTGTGTGACTCGAAAAGGCCGAGATCCACGCTTCTATGTCCCGCTTCGAGCACAGGAACTTGGCAGATATGGCATTGTCATAGCCCTTTTGTCTGACGAAAAACCCACTATCCGTCTCCACGCGCTCCACGGTCGTGTTCCTCAGATTGACAACCCCAGTCGGCTTCGAGAGACGTTTCCTGGGGTATATGACAGCGAAATGCTCTAGAGACGTTCTGTACACAACCACTCTAACGTCCTGGCGTATCCCGCCAGGTCCTAGGAACACCAAAAAGCCAGATTTCACTTCGGCGTCGCGGGTTTTCTTGCTGATGCCCGGACCGAAATGCTCAGCACGGCAAGACATGATATCAGCCGGCATCTTATTGTTGCACGAGCATAACAATGGAGCGAACCGAATTCGCGCGAAGCGTGATCTCCTCGCAAGAGATGGAAGTGAACTGAATTTAATAATCAGAGGGAGCCTTCCGCGGCGGCGCATCGACTGCTCTCGGCTCGGTTCGTTGAATTGCATTCACTAGCGCTGGAGGTTTATCGGCTAGATCCGAAATAATTCACAACAGTAGCGCATGAAATTGCTATCCGAGAATTGTTAGCCGAGATTGGAGCGCTATTTCATGTTACAGACAGGTAAATAATCAAATTGTTGACGTGGAAATGTACCCACATAAAATAAGGATGTAGTTACAAGGTAATGAGAAAATATTATTAGAAATAAAAGGTCAGGGTGAGGGCCTTCTCTATTCCCTTATTTATTAACAAAGCAAGCACTCATGCAAACGTATTATGAATATGTTTAACCTGTACAAAATCTAAATAATCCTTATCATTTATAAGAGATATCTGCCAGGCAACCTAAGACTAGATACTAAGCATTGCATTACATTATGTTTACAATCATTGATCTAGTTCATTTAAAGATTTGTACAACTCTTCTTTAAGAGAATTTACTATTCTTCATAATAAATATTCAGAAACAGTTTAGAAATCGCATGTTTTAAATGCTGTTAAAAAAAAGTTTTGAATAATTTAAAATTCTTATTGCGTGTTTAGGCTTATAAATAGTTCCTAATGTTCGATGATACGAAATATCTAATGTCTAATACATTTAGCTGCAGTCACAACTTCACTCAGGTGGTGCTTAGTTAAAATAGACGTATGTGCTAGTTCAGGCTCAACAGCTGTTTTAACGACGAAAAACCATGCATCGATCCATCCTCACCTACTTAACAGTAAAATATAAGTGTGATATCCATATTCTTTCTTCAAACTTACATTTTCATATTTTACTTAGTTTCTCGGAGAAATACTTTTTTAAGCATTTAGACCCAACCCACACTAAAAGTGAACCCATCAATGATTTATTATTAATTTCTTCTAACACACCAACGCTTGATTATAAAACCAAACACTCCCATGTTATTTATGTAACAATCTAGTTAATCGTTAACTGTAATGTATTTCTTCTAATATTTATGAGGAAAATCGAGACTTGTCTCCGTTCAATTATATTAGAAAGCTAAATTTGCATTTAAAGTTTATAGATATTAAATGTAGATTTATTGCCGTTTTAATGTAGGAGTGTAGGGAGGGCAACAATCGTATTTATTTGCATTATGTTCAGATTTAGATACCTTGATTTCTGTGCTTAAAGATCACAGCTTATATCTACATAGTATTGTACTTTCTAAAGTCACTACAATACACTTTATTCAACGCATAAATGAAGATAAAAAACAAGAAAGAAAAGAAAAATTTATAAGTTGAAATACGCGACCTTATCGCTTTTAAGCGATATCCGTTAGGCAGCCTAAGACTAGATACTAAGCCTTGTGTTACATTATCTAAACAATGTTTAATCCATCTCATTGATATTTGTGCAACTTTTCTTTAAGTGAATTTAAATATTCATTAAAAGTTTAGAAATCGCATGTTTTGTATGCTATTAAATAAGATAACAGTTTTGAATAATTTTTACAAATTCTTTTGGTATAAAGTTTATTTAATTTAATGTTTTTGCAACCAAATGCAATATTACGAAACGAAAAACGAAAACGAATAGAGACAAGAAGAATAACATAATTAACTGTAATCATTTCACTACTCAAATAAAAACTATAATATATAAAATCTGTTTATAGAAAAAAAATGTTTGCTGTTATGGAAATTACTTACTGATTTTTCAACAGTGACTTCATCATTTTCCAAAGTTATTTATAACTTATAACATAACATACTTGTATTTAGGGTACTTTTGTATTTGATTCCTAGAAAAAAAACTAGCACTCTAGAATTATTATACTTTCAAATTTGAATTATTTATTCTTTGTTATTCATTTTAATGTGTATAATATAATATTTAAATTATTCATGCTTGTATATATAATATTTAAGTATTCATGCTTGTGTGTGAACTGCGCGTGCTTCATCGCCTATCTCTATGTGGATAAGATTTATATGTTTTCTTTGAGTAATAATAAAGTTTATTATCTTGATATGTGAAGGTTCGTAAATATTTCGTACAATAATTTAATTTTAGTGTAAGTTATTGTAAAGTGCGATTTATTTTTGTTTTTTTCGAAAATATGTACTAAAAATGAAAATACGAAACAGTACAACACAAGGATATGGGCCTCCGGCCTCCCCCACTCACCGAACGAAACACAGAAGAATGCTATTTCACGCCGGTCTTCTGTGGGGGTGTGGTACTTCCCTGGTGCGAGCTGGCCCAATTCGTGCCGAAGCGTGCTCGACTACCACATACAAAAATTTTAATTGATCATCATTACTTTCATGAAAACTCCTTCTAGAGAACAATTAAACAATCAATTCAACAGATGTAGCAAATATGATAGAATATAATTGTGACCTCTTGCGAAATATCAAAGATGTAACATTTGAAACCAGTTTTGTAACGTATGGATTCACTTAAGTGATTATGTACAGTTAAATTCAGTCTGGCACGTATCAGACTGGTTGACGTTGTTCCACTGTTAATTAGTAAGTAGCTTCACATTTCATATTGTGTAAAGGCCTCCCAACACATTTGCGGTGCCCCTAACATCGCGAGTGCTTATGGGCGTCGGGTATTACTTTCCATCAGGTGAACCGCCTGCTTGTTTTAAAAAATATAAACAGCTAGCTGCGCCGTGCGGTTTTACCCGCGTAAGTCCGTATCCCGTAGGAATATCGTGATAAAAAGTTGCCTTTATGTTATTCCAGTTGTTCAGCTGTCTACGTACCAAATTTCATTGCAATCGGTTTAGTAGTTTTTGTATAATTGAATATAATTAGTATAGAAGTATTATAATACAGTAAAAAAAACACAATTCTAATAATTATACATAGCCATAGTTCCACTGTCTACCTATTAAAAATACAGCTTTACATGTTTGTAATATAAAACATTAGTTTTCCGCCCACGGCTTCGCCCGCCGTTTAATGAATATACCCATCAGATTGAGATCACTCGAGAGAGAGGCTCAAGCGTCCTACCTATCTTCAAAACATACAAAAAAACTATACTAGTACTTGTACATACAAAAATCATACTTTAGTATCGCTTTTTTTCGACATGAATGAAAGATGACAAACAAGCAGACTTTTCGATTTATAATATATATAGGATTCGCATCCAGGTGTTACAAATGCTCATGCTTGCTTTTCTTGTAGACGGCTTAAGTCGTTTGACACTATTGGAATTACACTTCTCTTTCCTATATATCATAAAAAATACTATTTAAATGGATATAATACAATTTATCTACATGTAATGTTATTTATCCTTAAAAATATAGACATTTTGAATTATTATATACGAGTGACCTTATTAGTTCCTCGCATCTGTCTCAACTAGATATCGAGCTGAAACTAAAGAGATTGTACAATATTTATTATGATTATAATTCCATGCCTTTTATAGTACATTCAGTTGATATAACTTGTGTAGTATCTTGTAGTTCATTCTCTCTCTTACATTTTACAATATAATGTAGACAATACTGTAATATGTACGATAATAGGCATGTAGTAAGTAAAAGCTGTAAACTTATTTACTTCATTTATCCGCTATTGCATAATACACCGCAAGATTTGAAGAAATATCCCAAATTCAATGCAAAATTGAACACGTGACAATAAAAACCCATTTTCATTTATATTCACAAGCGTTATTTATAAAAACATTCCCAGGTGTTGCCGTGCGAATGTGCAAAGAATGCATTATCATAACAAGAAACCGGTCGCAGTGACCGTGCACGGTACTTATCAAAGCAGTTGTTATTGTTGGCCGATAGTTGATATACACCTTCATTATTGCACAATTAACTGTCAGAGATACTGCACCGCATTGAGGAATAGATTATAATTTTTGTTTTATGTCATAGCGGGCAATTGAGCTGGAGGTTCGCCTGATGGTATGCGATTACCAGCGCCCATGAACATTCGCAATGGTAGTTCCTCTCCGAATGCGCATTGCGCTACGCGCTTTAAGGGGTAAGGGATAGGGAAAGGATTGAGGACGTGAAAGAGGAAAACGGAAGAAGCATGCTACAATTTCACACCGATCTCCTTTGGGAGTGTGGCACTTCCCCGGTGCGAGCTGGTCCAATTCATGCCGATGCGTGCTCGACTCACACATTTAAAAATTAATGCGTATTATCCGTAACTCTCCGTACTCATACAACTAATTGTACCCTGCGGTTTCATCCACGAACCTAACCATTACGTAAATATACGGTTATAAAGAACGATACAAAATTTTGACCGTTGTGGAAACAACAATATGGGCAAATAGGGTTGTCGTCTGTTATATTATTTATCGGATAAGGTAACGAAAATAAAATATTTTCATTAATATTTTATTTGCAAAATCTACAAATGGGTTAAGATAAGCAGAAAATACTTTAAGCACGATTATGTTAGGTAGATAATTAATTTATTTAGAATTTTTACATAAAGACCCTTAATAAAACCTTAGTTAATAGTGGAATTGCAAAACCTTTCAGGATAGTTAAGATTTTACATAACATATTTCTGTTAAAGTAGATCAGCTTTTATGTCATATTATTTTTCTTAGAATTGACGGCCCTATTAGCTTTTATCTCGTATTTCCAGAATTCTCTATTCTCTTCCATCCTATTCTTTGGCTATCCGATGACGCCATTGTGTTTGAGCATCTGTTTGCGACACAAAGCTTTCAATTAGATTTTCAATCGTTAATATAAATAGCTAGTTTACTAAACGAATGCGCCTAAATCGTGTGTAAAAGGTAAAATGTAGGTACGTAAAAATTTGTAAAATGAAGTATTCTATGTTATGTTACAATAATAGCCATACTGGAAGGATTTTTGTATTATTTTACTTTGATTTAATTTATGTAGCTCTCTGATAAACTATTTTATCAGATCTTGGGGTGGTAGTGCAAAGACTCACCTGATAGAAATTGAGCCAGCACAGCGCTCCATTCTCAAAGTCGGGGCTGGTGCACCATATCGTTTCTCTACTACCGAGCTGTACAAGCAGTGGGACGTATTGACTGCTAGGCAATATTTTATACAGCAAACTATTATTAAACAACATACTCAAATAACTTTTGATTATAATCTACAAATTAATTAACGCCGAAAAGACAAAATTTGCCCGACTTCTAAATTCAATAGTTTTCATTCACATAATTGAATTATATAAGAAGTATTGTATTTTTAATGTATTATATGTATTTTAAATTTTATTATTAAGTTTAAGTGTGAAGCGAAATAATGTTTCTAATATCATAACAGCTATTTATCTGATTTAAATGATAGGTTTGCATAAACCTAAAAAAATATAAAGTTATATACTAAGTGGGAAGGATTACTAGGTATAAATTGAAATAAAAAATTTCAGTTTACTGCTATAAGTACTATATAAAGATAATTTTAAAATGTATTAACACTAATCTTCTGACTCGGATTTTAATCTACACTTTCGGTCGACTCGAAAGTAAGAGGTAAAAGTTCAAAACATCAATAGAAAGTTTCTTATTTTAGTAGGTAAAATCGTCCTCTATTACCTCATGATTGCTAATTTTATTTTATGATTGAAGCAAGGTTTCAAAGACTCGTTCGCTAATCCTATCCTACTAATAATATTATAAATGCGAAAGTTTGTAAGGATGTGTGTGTTTGTTGCTCTTTCACGCAAAAACTACTGAAGCGATTGCAATGAAATTTGGTACGTAGACAGTTGGATAATTGGAATAACATATACGCAATTTTTATTCCGATATTCCTACGGGATACGGACTCACGCGGGTGAAACCGCGGGGCGCAGCTAGTTTTTAATATTTGTGAAATTTCGCTATTAGTTATCAAGACGATGGAAACTCATTGCATAAAAAAATGTAATGCTAGTACAATAAAATTGAATTGTCTCTAACTTTAAAATACCAAATAAAATTAGCGGATCGTGCGGATATCAAATAGGCTATCTCATAATCTAAGAGGCACTACAACATTTTAATAAATGAGAAATCTCAATACTACTGCCGCGGCCAAATCATACAGTAGGCAATATTTCGAGGCCGTGGCTACTTACAGAGGGTTTGTTTAGTGTCTAGGCCCTAGAGTACTTGTGCTTAGTATTATGTGCCTAGAACCTATCGAGCGACGCGTAGCAACGCGGTCACGCATACAAAAATATAACGTAATTCAATCGTTCATTTAACTAAGCTACTTGCTAATCCCTAGGGCCTAGGCGCTCAGCAAACCGCCCGTTTGCAGCCGCGGCCTAGATTTAATAAAAATTAGTGCCTTCTATATGCAATTTTATATCTTTTTAAAATTTCATCTCATTTGGGTGACGTATTTTGTACTTCTATCATCATCATCAGCCCACTGTTGAGACACAGGCCTCCTATGAGGGTTTAGGCCATAATCCACCACGCTGGCCAAATGCGGGTTGGCTGATGTCGCATGCCATCGAACTTTTTTTTTTTTTGATTCTCGGACATGCCGGTTTCCTCACGATGTTTTCCTTCACCGTTTTAAGCAGTGGTGATGTTATCCACATGTGCAGATAAATTGAAAAATCAAGTTATTTCCTGCACGCTCACCCCGGTCTCGAACCTCGACTTCTCGATTTTGAAGTCCGGGGTTCTCACCACTGAGCCACCACTGCTTTTTGTACTTCTATAGTAATAATAAAATAGAGGTAAGTATCCCCTACTAAAACGGTAGACCAGGATTCGATTCAACGGGGAGATCTTTTTATTAAGATCAGGATAACTGGATGGTTCAAGTGTTTATATATCAAAGTAATATTAGTTCTTCTAACGATAATGTGAGCGAAATAGTATAAACTAAATGAGTTTATAATCTATTCAAAGAGATTGCATCTTTCGAAACTTTGTAAACTTTCCAGACTATTTACAATTCAACGTATTATTGTTCAATCCCTTGCAAATAATTTTTATACTAGGTACTAAAGGTTACCTTGCGGTAGCATCACGTAATTTTGAAAGATCTCAGATAATTTCAAAATAGCTTATAAACGACTATATTAAGAGTTTTATTTAAGGATTAAGGGCACATTTTAAAACAAAACAAATATATTGCATTTGTAGTAAGGAAAGGGCTAGAAAAAAAGGCAGAAAATAAGAAGAAATCATTTATTTCTCTTCAAAATCACCTAACTTCATCGATATGGCTCCCATCTGAGAGATTATTAAAACTGAATCAAAATTACTTAACACTAAAACCATTTTCCAACTACAATTCAAACATTCTGTAACATCAAATTTTACAAGACAAAAATCTCCATTTAGACAAACAGGTTAAAATTTAATCTATTAATTGTCATCATAACAAACATTATCATTTTATCTACATTTGATTTCTCTAAAAAACTACCGTGTAGTCGGAAAGGGAAAGCTTTTAGGAATACGTGAAATTCGTTGTTTGGAAATCAAAATTAAAATTTCAAATGTTCCTAATTTAAAAATAAAATCTTACCAATAAAAAGCGCGAAAATCGAATAAATACACTTATAAAAAATCAGTTCTTCAATGTTGCCATGAGTATAATATTAGAAGATAGTAAATAAAAAATAAATATGTGAAAAATAACCTTAAGTATATAGAATATACAAATTACATCTAAATACAGATAGCATAGAAAAAAATATTGAGCATTTTTACACAAAAATGAGTGCATGGTTTTTGATAAATACATTTTTGTATAAAACGGTTAAATGTTAGATGTTTCCTGATATTCATTTTATTTCCTAAAGTTAAATGTATTATAGAATGCAGCTTATATCTTTGTTTTTTTTTATAATTTTATTGCATGATTATCAAATGTTAGAATTTCGAATATTAACATGTTTATAATCAAGGAATATTAACATTATTTATATTGTTCCAAAACGAATTGAGAATCAATTTTTATAACATTACAAAATATATAAAAAAAAATTGATAATAACTTATTGCATAATCACTTGGCTTGGTAATTATTTAATTTGAAATAATAATGAATTAAGATTAATATTTTATTCATAAAATCGTGTTGAATAACTTTGATATATATCATAATTCATTTATTCTTGCTAAAAAAAAAACAAAATTTATTAAAAAGCACTCGAAGACACTACCAGATCTAAGTATCGAATAAAAAAATTAGTTATTTACATATTTTATCTAAAAATATTACTATTATTGTATAAAATGTTTTTAATTACTAACCCCTATGAATTAAAAACAAGAATGAATCATAATATGTAATGATGAGTTAGATTTCACAATAGTGACTTCACTCATCCATTAACCAAGGTACAAAAATCATGCACTCGCATATATAATTATCTTAAAACTATAGATTATCTGTAGACAATACAAACTTCTATCGCTAAATATATTTTTGTGTTACCATTTCACGAAAATAGTATAATTGTAATGTTTTTGTGTCAGAATTGCGAATTTTCCTAAGAAGTCTTGGTTTCATATGGCAAGACTTAAATACATAAAATTAATTAAAATCTACCAAATATGTTAATCCTAGAGTAAATGAAACAAAACGTGATAATTATTTCATAAACAATTAGTACCTTATTTCAAAATATATACAACACGTATTTTTTGTGAAATGGCAACACACCCTAAAAACTAACTACCATGTAAAATAACACTGTAAAATTCTCTCTAACGAAAATTACTATACGAATTTCATCTAAAATAAAAGTCTATCGTAGAACTGACCATAATATATTTTTATTTAAATATATTTTTCTAAATGAATACAATCTAAAAGGGAGTATAAGTGGTATCAGTGTTGCAAGTTAAATTTACTTTAATATTAATTCAAAATTCAAATATAATGTAAAATTTTAGGAAAAACATGCGTTTCTACTTTTCAACTTTCATGTGGCAACACTGAGTTTATAAAAATTAAGGTTTTTCTGTTAATTAGTAATAGGTATAAACGATGTAATAATATGGCAGTGGTATAATTAAGTCGCGAAACTTGCCACAAAAAATAATTAAATTAACCCAGCATCAACTGGTGTCGTTTTGTAAATAAAAGCATAAAATTAAAATAATAAGCGTATCGAAACTAAATAATAAATTCACAATTTGTCTAAATGTAAAAGGGTTTTATACAATAGTTATAAAATACTCTATTCTAATTCTACGAAATGATCCACAATTTTTTTTTCATTTGTCCGTAAGCCGCCATGTTTAATGTCCAATTTTGGCGCGAACTTTTATTGCTAATGTCAAAATTCGTTAATTGCGTCACTTGTTATTCGTTTGGGAAAATTTGTGATGTCTTGAGTATTTGTTTGTGTCAGTTTTATCAGTTGTTTTGCTTAGTTTATCGTTTTTTCGTCTTAAAAAATCTCTATCTAGTAATATTTAATTTGACGATTTAATTTATAACGAAGTTGAAATCCGTGAGACATACATAGATGGCGAAATTATTTAATACAATGGCCCATTAATATTGACATATTCATGCATCACTATAAAATTATGTATTACAAAATCCATCTGCCCTCTTGTCAATATTTCAGTGTAATAGCTGTCAAAAACAACTAAATAATGTCCGTATCACGAACAATAGAGCACATCGCGAGTTTTGAGCACATTTTGAACTGTTCATCTTTTCAAATTTCAATAAAAGAACCAATCAGATGCGTTGTCAATCTACAACCAATCACATCAATGCTATGCTGATCGTCGATTGGCATATCCAAAATATTCGGCTACTGATCGGTCAACAGCATTCTATTTTCGAAAATCTCTGACTAATCACATCAACGCCACGCTGACCGCTGATTGGCTGTGCTCAAATCTGGCGAGTTCTTCAATAGTGACGTCATTCGGGCGGGTAACTCTGCACAAAGGAGGCGGGGAAGAGTCCCGTTCGTCCCGTCCGCTGCAATGTGCCCTTGTACCAGCCGTCGCCGCGTTTCTTGCACACCATCACTATATCGTCCACTTTCAACTCGAGCTCGTATTCAGAGTTCGGCGGGTACGGCACTATACAGCGGAATCTGTAATGTATTCATTAATTATTAAAAACTAGCTACAAACCGCGGCGCCACTCGCTATAATCTATCCGTGTATCAAATATAAAAAGCTGCTTTCACATATTAGTCTAACGAACATCGCCTCACTTTCAAACCCAAATGAAATTTGACACATGTTAGTGTCAGTGAGTGACATTTTGCAAGTTTATTTTTTTTATTTTTTCTTCTTTTTTTTCCATTTACCTCTCCTTAACTGGCTGGGAGTGGTGCCGCTCGCGGCGCGCGGCCGTCACGTCCAGCGACTGCGACTTGCGGTGCTGGCTCTGCCACGGGCCCTCCGCGCTGCCCCTGCTGTGTGCATTCATGACACAATTGCAAATAATAATAATAATTCATTATTTTATAGGTCTTACATGATTAAGGGTAACGGCGGATTGTGGTTCAAGCCCCCGTGATAAGAGGACCCGTTCCGTCTCTAGTAGTGGTACATGGTATATGATTTTCTTACATAAAACGGCAACCCAAATTCCATACAAACTACATAAAGAGAACATTATTTTAAGCTTTTTTCACGGGCTATAAGCGCCGCGACTGAATAAAATTCCGAAACGAAAATAATGTTAAATTTTATGTTATACTAGCTGCGCCCCGCGGTTTCACCCGCGTAAGTCCGTATCCCGTAGGAATATCGGGATAAAAATAGATGTTGGCCGATTCTCAGACCTACCCAATATGCTTACCAAATTTCAGAGGAATCGGTCAAGCCGTTTCGGAGGAGTATGGCAACGAAAACTGTGACACGAGAATTTTATATATATAGATATTATATATAAATACAAATTTTATGTCAAAGGTGAGATGAGGTAAATGAATAACAAATATAGCATATAAGTTAGTACAATCAGATGCAACATTCGATAAGGCAATGTCAATGTCATAATGATTAGAAAAAATTTAAAATCAAGTTATTGGCTCATTTAGTGCAGCTATCTATGATAACAAAATGCATGCGGTTAAGAAATCTAACATAAAAGGAATCCATAACATCACAAATGCCTAGTTCATACATACCGTACCATACATATAGTCGTACTTTTATTTTTAATTACTAGGAGTTTGAGTAAAATTTTAAATAAACGTATTTAATTTCCGCCCTTTTCTATTGATTTATTAATTTATACCAATGTTTTTGACACTCTCCGCCCGCCCCACACTGCTTACGCGCAATCTCACTCAAATCAGGTTGATGACGTCACACACACACACGTACACGCCTAACATTTGTGCTATGTACGTGTACAACACATCAATTGTCAACTATTTGTATGGAATTCTAGTATCGGGGATGTGATTTTTCATAACTCAGTATCAATCGAAATTCAATAAAATATTAATCGACTCCACATACATAATTAGCATGCATGAGTAAATTGATTAGTCAGCATGCATATACGAGTGCATGTGCAAACCTGTGCATGCGATGATCGTGCGGCCTTTCCTTGTGTCTGGACATCGCATTATGTCCGCCCTGGGCAGATATATGCCCGGTGGAGGCAGAAGCGTGCCCCGTAACGGCGGTCGCGTGCCCGGTTGGGGCAGACGAGTGCGCAGTGGGGGCAGACGAATGCCCGCTAGAGGCAGAGCCATGCCCGGGCAACGTGCGTAGCAATTGCGATGGGCATGAGCCCGACCTGTGTGTGTTCTACGATCTAATATGCTACGGGGTGCGCTACGGGCCTACGGGGTTCGCTACAGCTCATGATGTAAGTATATGGACCATACATATGCGGATTATAGATATAAGGAAACAACTTGGCAAATTTTACCTTTAACGATAGTGATTTTAAAAACATAACAATTATTGAATTTTCATTTTATTTACGTCCAATTAGAAGAACAATTATTCATCCCTTAAGTAAAGAAGGCGAAAAAATTACATAAATATAAAAAAAAAAATCCCAAAAAATCCGCATACGTACACGTAAAAGCAAAAACAGTGCAACAATTAGCATACATCTGGGGTGCTGATGGAGCTTCATGAATTGATATGAATGTATGGTTATATGATATGAACAAGAACACACATTAGTCCCGCGCACACCTCGTGTAAACACACAAACACAAAGACATACAATATGAACCATGTTAATAAACAGTATTATATTTTGAAACAAAAATGTCCCTATATATAAAGCTGTTTTAGTATTTATTGTAGAACATAATAGAGCGTAAAAATTTATAGTTCAATTATAAATACAAACTATTTTTTTGGGGTGCCCCTTAGGTACATAAAACCAAAAGAGTAGAAGATTCGATTACTGTGGCGGGATCACGGGTGGCCGAGAGGCTAGGCGTTGCTACGGTTTGGCAAAAAAACGCGGGTTCGAATCCCGCCTCATGATCAAATTTTTTCTATTCTTTCAAAATTTTCAAATTTTTTTCAACCACCCAATGCAGCGATTTTTTTAACTATACTCTAGTGGAACTACTTTTACATACCTTTCATTTAACGTAACTTTACAACACAAAGACATTTTATGTGTACTTTTGCCGCTATAAACATAAATTACTATTCAATTAATTCCTTCTAAAAACAAAAATCAAAAATTTTTTTTCAATAGATTTTTATTTTAATTTTAATTTTCCAACTACCCTATATATATCAAATTAATAATTTATAGTAAACCATTATATAGTTAAACATTTATAGTTCCCTATTTATTACTTACTAATTTTTTCAGGGTGTTTTTTATGTGTTTTTTAATTATTATTTTTTATGTTTATTGATCTCTCACAAGTCCACCCCCCCCCCCTACACACACACACACACATAGCATGTTTCTTTTAAATATATTTTTTTAGTTGTTTTTTCCCCCCAGTACTGACCGCACGTGCACCGCGTGCTGCGGCGGCGTGTACAGCAGCGAGGTGTTGGGCGAGTCGTCGAACACCGGGTTGTCCATGCTGTAGCCGGCGGGCGGCGGCGACTTGCACTTCTTCATCGCTGCGAGCCGCTTCATGAGGCTCACGCCCGTCGATATGGACGACTTCTCCGATTTCGCTTTGTCCTTCTGGAATTGTGGGTGGGGTTGTTTTTAGTTTTTTTTTTTTTTCTTGATTGATCGCAGTAATCTTACGAGCTATTGGATTTAATCATTCTTTCACCGTTAGATGGTTGTACAAGGTTTAGACCATTATTTTAGCTGTTAATTTTAACGTTACTTCAGCGGCTTGTGAATTAAGTGTTGACGCATAACAAGGCTAAAGACATTGCAAAATGACATTTTCCATTTATTTTTCATATCAATTTAAAGTGTTGTTTATTTATTTAATTTGAAAAAGTTAGCATTATGGACGACTTTTTCAATTTACACTTCTTAAATTATTGAGAGATAAATTTATGATTGTAAATTAGACCCGCATACAAAGATTTGGAATCATGTATAGTGTGCGTGTGCGAGATTATTCGTTGGCCTAAGGAAATATAACAAAGCAATATGAAAAGAGAAGAACAACATATAAATAAATACCTTCTCAGGACGCGGCGTGCTCTGCTGAGGTGCGGGGGAACTCCATGGATATGTTAACGGTTGAGCTGGAAAAAAATAATCGTGGATTTATTTTACTATACGTAAAACGTGTTTATAAATATTATTACGTATTTATAAATATGTTCATATATCGTTTTTTGTATAACATCCCCATTAATATGCCTAATATGGTGATTTATATATATTTCAATACCTAAAATTAAGCACACTTCCTGTACAGAAAAATTTACATACTACTAGCTGCTACCCGCGGCTTTGCTCGCGTGGTCAATGAAAATTAACAATCGTCATACATGTCACATTCAAAGTTATACAAATGCGCATTATAAAAGATTTTCCCATAGGAATGGTAGTTTACCCGGGATAAAAAACTATGTACTTTTCAGACACAAAATTCTTATAATTAAACCGTTCCGTAGAGACGCGTAAGAAGGACAAACGAACAAACACACCGTTGCATTTATAGTATAAGTTATACGATATATTTACCGTTAGTCGCTAAAGGACTGTTGGCTCTCGGTGGCGCGTCTGGCGGTGCGAGATTATTGCCACAGTTGCCACTGGAGCTCGAGGCGGGCGTGGCGTTCGTGGCATTGGTGGCGTTCGTGGCGTTAGTGGCGTTAGTTGCGTTCGTGGCGTTCATGGCGTTGCTTGTCGGCGCCACTTTCACAATGGATGACGATGGACTCGCGACGTTCTGGAAATCGAAAAAATATAAAAGCATAAATAAATGTAAATAAAAAATAATACTAACAAAAGGCTAGATCATTTATGGTAGATAAGTTAAGTTTTCTAGCCCCTTGAGGGATATGGGGCTGATACATTATACATCTGTTCCACTGATAGATTTTCTTTACGGACAAGAAGGTGCCTACTTGTATCAGCCATGTGTCCTGTCAGACTTATAGTTTTTACTGTTGGTTTTCATCGAAAAACGAAATAAATAGGCCCATGTCCTTTTCCTTACAGTTCCCAGGCCTTTCCTTTATTCCTATCGTCAATTCTTTATTATTCCGTTTCCAATATAAAGTCGGCAATCCATTTATAGAGGCGTAAGATCTGCAATCGACCTTACGGCTCTCCAAATGGACGGAGGTAGCGCTTACCATCAGGCGACCAACCAGCTCCATTGCCGACGATGAGATAAAAAAATATATGTACATACATAATAAATATTAACCTTATCATGTTTAACCCTAGTGGCCAACGGTGTGAGTGGGGCCACGTAGTTGCCGGGGAAAACTCCAGCCCGCTGCAGTCTCTCGCACCAGCCCTTGTACCAGCCGTCTCTGCATCTCTCTCTCACTGTGTACACACCTGAAATAGATATTACATACAAACTAAACTATAGAATAAAGATTTTTATGGGTCGTCACGATATGTTACGTTAGTTGTTACGACGCCAATTATTGACAAATTCGTAGAAATGCATATTATCCTGTAGCCTTTGACCGCAGCTTCGCCCGCATGGTCATAATAAATTTTCATGGTACAAACTTTCATTCCCTATTTAATCCCTTTGGGAGTAGCATTCATCAAAATCCTTTCTTAACAGATGCCTACGTCATAACATCTATCCGCATGTCAAACTTCAGCCCGATCGGTTCAGTGGTTTTGGCTGTGCGTTGATAGATCCTTGACACCTTTGAGTTATATATATTTAGAATATTGTACCTCCTTTCTTCAACTCGAGCTCATCCGGCTTCTGCGGCTTGTACGGATAGAGTGCCACATAGGCCGCCGGCAGAGGGCGCTCGTTGCTGCGCGACCGGCGTCGTCGTCTCTCTCTCTCCCTCTCCCGCTCCCGCTCGCGCTCGCGCTCCGGCCTATCTCGCTCTCTGTCTGGCGTGTGGTCCAGCAGACTGGTCGCTAGGATCTCGGCGGAGTGACTATAAAAGTGGGGGGAGGTGAATACATCGATATTTCCTACTTTAATATTTGTCTGAAATATTTATATATTTTATTAAAGTTTTATACAATGTAGACACTTAACTTTTGTCGAGTTCAGGATACCTAAAAAGTTACAATCTAACGAGTATGTATTTAAAAATCACAAAAAAGGTATTTAAAATAACTAAATATTAATAAATCTTTATAGCATCTTATTAATTTGTATACAATTTCTCTATTATATCTCTCTGGCCCCCTTGCAATGTATAACCTGTGTTAACATAGCAAGCACAAAGCCGCAAAAAAAAACAATTATGAAACTGAAGATCATTCACAACTAATGTTAATATTAAACGTAATAAAATAACATACCGATTTTGCGTATGATTCCCTTGCAAATGCGACGACGGAGTCAAACTGTGTCTCTTCTCTCTATGATGATGGTCCCTATGCGCTCTTGTGACCATATAGTTACTGTCTTTACTATGAGACGGAGACAACGCCGCTTGCAATCCCAGGCCGAAATTCAGTATCGAATCCGGTCCACTCGATCGTATATTCTTAGACGTACACGGAAGGCTCGTAGGTTCATTGTTGCTTGCGATTTCTTGGCACTCGCCTTGATTCTGCGAAGCGCTGGACGCGGTGGACGCATTCAATTTCGGACTCTCCGACGGCAAGCTGACATTCAAGGACGTGTTTGTGGCCGTCGAGCTCTCGTTCAAGCTGAGAACGCCCATCGACGTATTGACATCTTGGTTCTCTTGCGTCTCCTCTTGCGCGATAACCGTCGTATTCCTCTCTGTGTTGTTGTCCGGCGAGCTCGGCAAGCTGGGCTCGGCGCTTTCGCACGTGCTCGTGTTCGAGCTCGTGTTGGGCGTGGTCGTCGAGCACGGCGTGTTCATGCTCGAACTCGAGTCGGAGCTGATGTTCGAGTTGAAACCGGTGGTGACTGGGAAGTGTTCATGCGCCCTCACGTTCTGGTAGGTCGCGTCGAGTTTCGTCGAGTAGTTGTCGAATTTGGTCCTAACTCGATCGTAGTTCTCGCCGATGCGCGACACGCTCTGCACGCCGATCGCTTTGTGCGAGTTAGTGAAGTCTATGATGTCGAGGAGGTTTTTTGTCTGTGCGCGTTCCATGATGTTTCGCTGCATGGGGACGTGTTGTGTGTCCGCCCAACCGGTTGGCGCCAATATTTGCGAGGGCTGGGCCAATATTGGCGCGTTGGCGTGGAACGTTGGCTGCGATTGGCTCATCGTGGCCATGTTCTGGTAGTTGCCTTGCGCGGATGACGGTGTGGATATGGACATTTGCTGGTATCGGTGAGGATGCTGAAAATTTATAAGAACATTAATGCAAATTAAATATATAATATACAAATTTTGATTTTAAAGTAACAATTGCGTACATAATGCTTTATTTTTATAAATTAAATTATTCGAAAATCTATTCCCAAAACCTTTATACTGTAACACCTATAGTATTTAAAATTTGCCATAGAAATTACATGTAATGGAAATGAACATATAAAACTATGAACAAAATATCTTGTGTAAGCTAATTACGTTGTTTAAACAAGTGAATGTGCTAGCGTTGCAAAATTAACAACTTAAATTGCTTTGATATTCGCAGATTTCAACACAATATTCTTTTGTGAATTCTTGCATTGAATATAACTTATACATGTCTTTAAACGGATCAAATATTAACCTGAGTATGTCTATGGTCGGAGTGTCCCGGCCTCGCGTGGTCCGGTATCGGTGGGACGGGACGATTCACTGGAGTACTGGAAACAGAAAGTGTTCTGTTCTTACCATTGTATTATAAATGGGAAAGTGTCTGTTTCTTTCGTTCTATCACTTTGGAACGAAGCGATTTCTAAAATAATTTTACTGTGATATAGCAGCGAATTAATTTAATCCGCATAGTCAAACGAAATTTGCATGGAAATGAAATACTTCAGCACGCTAAAAAATAGTCTATGTTACTCGCTAGTTCGAACTATCTTCAGACACTACAATCATATCATAAAATCGACGTGAAAGAAACAAACACACAAACACATTTTCGCATTCATAACATCAGTTACGTTACTAAAATATTTACATTCCACAACTCACGGATTAACAAAATTTGTTTATTAGTCTCACTATACCTGTTCATAAGCTGCCTCGCTGCTTGGTTCAACTCAACGAAGGCAATGGGGAAGATACCCACGCGCTGGTCGAGCCGGCCCTCGGCCCAGTTCTCATCGACGCGACGGTGCACTGTTATAATTGCTCCTGAAATTATAATAATGTACAAATATTCAATGTATGATACATAAAAATTTTCCACAACAAAGGTAATCGATACCAACATTAAAAGAATCGCATCAATCCATTGAATTGACACTGAGTTGCCAAGTAACAAACTAAAAAAAATGCAGTCAAAATGAGCAACAGCAAAGCAGCTACGCTTTTGGGATTGTCGGTTTTTAAATTAAACCCCACTTATGGTTACTGTGAGGATGAACTTACATGATATTAATATAAATATTTTTGTGTCTACTTTCTATTACAATTTACATAAGTCTATGAAGTGTTTTTATAACATTATTTCTTGTTCTTTTAATGTTAATATAACTCACAAAGACATTTCTATATATTACTAGCTGCACCCGGCAAACGCTGTTCTGCCTTACTCTTATCGTTTAGTGGTATGAAAAATAGATGTTAGCCGATTCTCAGACCTACCCAATATGCTTACCAAATTTCAGAGGAATCGGTCAAGCCGTTTCGGAGGAGTATAGAGACTAACATTGTGACACGAGAATTTTATATATAAGACTAGCTGCGCCCCGCGGTTTCACCCGCGTAAGTCCGTATCCCGTAGGAATATCGGGATAAAAAATAGATGTTGGCCGATTCTCAGACCTACCCAATATGCTTACCAAATTTCAGAGGAATCGGTCAAGCCGTTTCGGAGGAGTATGGCAACGAAAACTGTGACACGAGAATTTTATATATTAGAAGAAGAGATATTAGTTCATATATTTCCAAACCGGTGGTAAATGTTACTTGAATAAATAAATGTTTGAATTCGAGATTGAGTTTGACAATACCTTTATCAAAAGCGAGACAGCCTTCCTCATCGGGCGCGGACATTCGGAAGTCGTACAATGCTTTGCACAGCGCAGTGGCCACTGGCAGCGGTACTACCACCTGGAAACGAATGAAATACATTTTATATTTACATGATTTATTACTTAATAATTATTTTCTGTTCGCCCGGGCTTGGCCCATGGTACATATATAGCCTATGTCACTCAGTGAAATTGCAGCTTTCTAATGGTGAAAGAATTTTTAAAATCGGTCCAGTGGTATTTGCGTAAAAACGTTACAAATTCTTTAAGAGTACTTTTTCCATACAAAATTTCCTCTCTACAATAACCCTCGAAAAAGTTTCCTCTTTATAATAAGTGTAGACAAAAAAGATCACCAACATCCTTGATACTACTCCACTTTCTACAATGGGACCAAACAACAACAATTCTCTATCAGACCCAAAAAGAATCCACTCAATCGATCGAAGACACAAGTTACACAAAAATATTGTTCAATTGAGATCCTCCGTTATTGGATTGAAAACATAATTATATTTAATTTTTAGTTTTATAACATTGAATTGCTTTATAAATTATGTTGAGAAATTTTGAAAGAATAGAAATTCGATTACTGTGGCGGGATCTCGGGTGGCCGAGAGGCTAGGCGTTGCTACGGATTGGTTAAATACCGCGGGTTCGATTCCCGCCTCGTGTCAAATTTTTTCTATTCTTTCAAAATTTCGCAACATAATTATAGTTGTAGAGAACCTTATTTAGGTATTCTAGACGATTACTATATACTACAAAAGAGAAAGTGAAGTCGAATTTTAATAATGAAATGTTGAATTGATAGCAATACCTGTACATATGAGATAGGGAAGATACCACTCCTTCCAGAACATTCTCCATGATACCAGAACGGATCCAATTTCTTCTGGAACAATACTGTTTCACCCTTCTTGAACGAAAGGTCGCTGCAATCAAAATATAACAAATAAGAGATAAAACGATTTTTACGATAATATATTTGCAGACACTTTCATAAGTAGAATTTCACGTTAGTGCATCTTTTTTGTAAGTGCAGAGTAAGTGATTAAATCAATTAAATTCAACAAATGGCCCTGATGCATCCCTTCGCTGCAATTTTTTTATATGAATATATAAAACTACTAGCTTTCCGGCCGCGGAATCACCCCGTCTGCTCAGAAGAGAAGAACATTCAAACAAACAAACACACTTACGCATTCATAAAATTAGTATGCATGTATAATGATATTAAAATTACACATAATATTATAAACCGATAAAATTCTGAATGTATTCATTGTAGCAAACAAACTATTTTAACTATAACACTAATAACATACCCAGGTTCTTTAGATATGTAGTCGTACATCGCTCTGCCGTGCGGCATCTGCTTATCTGATCGAGACGTCTGCTGTGTCAGCTGATTCTGGAACATTCGAGACTGAAAATTATCATCAAATGTATGGTAATGGGTGAACTTTAAATGGACATAGACATTAACCGGTACTAAATTAAAAGTATCTACAATAAGAAAACAAGAATTGTTGTGCGTATGAAAGTTTTCAAGCATTATTTAGGTTCTTGTACTTATAGTAATGAATATTTAACAATTTTTTTTATAATCGTCATTTTCATGACAACTATTAAAACACTTGTATATAATCTTATGTAACTAAATTTTTAATTTAAATTTAAGCGGACTATCTTATAATCTACTAGCTGCGCCCCGCGTTTTATCCCGCGTAAGTCCGTATCCCGTATCCCTGTCTTCCCCAAAATTTCATTGCAATCGGTTCAGTAGTTTTTACGTGAAAGAGCAACAAACGCACACACATCCTTACAAACTTTCGCATTTATAATATTATATAGTAGCATTTATAATTTATAATATTAGTAAGATAGTAGGATATAGTAGGATAGGAAGTAGGATATGTTCGTACTTCTTGTTGCCTGGTAAAATATTGTAGGGCAGTCAAACCCTAATTACGCGTCACTATGTAACGGAGTACATTCATTGAGATTTTGTCTAGTTGTTCGTACGTTATTACTTTTGTTCAAAGTAATAATTAAAGGTACAAACATTATAAAAACAAAAAACAAACCGTCTTCAAACTGTTTGAACGATACCAAATTTTAATGGTATCACATGGTAGGCACCAGCTTTTAAATAAAATAATCATAAAAATCGGTTCATTCAGTAAAAAGTACAGTCGAATTGATAATCTCCATATCTCCATTTTTTTGAAGTAGGTTGATAAAGGGCAAACCCACACTATCTACATATATCATGTGTACCATACCTGACCATGGCCGGTCCTCACGCGTTGCGCGCTGACCTTCCTCGGCGCCGAGTTCTTCATGCCCTCCAGGATCCTCATGAGGAGCACATTTGGAGGCAGCTCCTCCACCTTCGCCTCCACCAGGACCCGGCATTCGGGACATCGCAGCTCCTTGTGGGACTCGACGATTACCTGGAAAGTGGTTGGTTTTCAATGCAGTTTGTTTGTTTTTCTTACACGTCGGAACGGAGCGATTTTATGATTTTTATGTCTGACGTAAACTACTCTTTACCACGGTCAATCTACTCATTCCTCCACGGGAATTTCCATGGACCCCATGGGTGTGTATCAAGTTGTAGTGTAAAGGTATAGTTATCAAAATCGGCACAGGATTTTGGAAAAGGAAGAGGAAAAGCTGTCGCTTTGGGCGCCAGAGAGAAGCGGGGCCGAAATACTAAATGCGAAAGAAATCATAATTACTTATAGCACGTCTTTAATTATTTAACAATATGAAAAATATACATAAATGATCAATATCAACTGGTGTAAAATATTATTTTTTAATCGATAAATTCACACGTATTCTGTATACATAAGCACAGTAAATATTATAGTTCTCTATTTATTGAGTAAAATGGTGTATTCGATTCGATATTGATACTGTAAGTTAATATTATCACGTATATATCCAACTTTTTCATAATTTGTATTTAATATAAATCCAATTCATTCAGCAATATCTATAAAATATTAATATTAACACGGTAATCAATGTGTGGTGTACTTCAAACGTAAGTGGTAATCAAACGTGAGATAATACATAGTTTATTGAATTTCGATAAGGGTGTTTATAAACGAGCATTGCATTATCATAACGCTAACACTCTGAAACGTCACCGCGGTTACGTACTCTTTTTAAGTAGACGAGAAAGTATATCGATATGACAAACAGATGTAGACATAGCTACTAAAACAATAATAACTGTGGTCATAAAATACATCTAAGTAATTAATGGGTACGTCTACCCGACACTTCAATCACCCACACGAAAGCTACCCTACTCTCCACTCTCCAGTCGGCAATGCTTTCCTAATCATTTACCCCCTAAAATGCGGGCAGCGCATTCGCATAGGCACTGCCTCTGCAAATGTTCATGGGCGGTGATGATCGCTTGGTAAACGAACCACCAGCTCATTTGCCCGCTCTGATATAAAAAAAACAGAAATCTAACACCAACTAATGTCCCAGCCTACATACGAACAACAACATTGGCACGATTTTTGCGTTTCCCGTCACCGGTCGCCTAGACGGATGTAATTTACGACTGCCGCTCGGTGATGCTACCGACTTCCACGGTACACAGTTATGCTATCAGCTTGTGAATATTGTCTTATGTTCATATAAAATCACCGTTTCTACAAACAGGTACTGTCGGTTCAGTTCAATGAGTTTTTTTAGTAACAAAACAATAAATAATTAAGATAAAAGTGATGATGCGCCTTTTCAGCATCAATATAAAATGGACTCTCTTGATATTTTCTTCAGTAAATTTATGAAATGATTGAAGATTTTCAATGTAATATGCTTAAGGTAATTCGAGATGCCCATTAAATCGATTGCTTTGAAAAATTATCAGAGATAATCTGAGCTTTTGGTCTTCCAAATATCTTATGAACGAAGTATAAGTTTAATAAGATTATCTTTGCTACTAATGTCCCTGGACAAAATTTAATATGCATACGTATATTATCTCTATATTTTTTTTATCATATGTTCCAAAAACAAAGGAGGTTCATAATTAGACCGCTTTTTTTACCTCCTACCTTCTGCTTTAGTACCTCCAAAAGGGACGGTCGGTCTTTTTGGTATAAAATAATTATTTTGCATATTACAGAGAATGTATCGTTTTTATCATATTTTGTTAAACCCACTACACTAGTGGAAAATATTTTACAATCTCTTACAGCATTTTAACGAAAACATTAACATCGCGTCTCGGAAGATATTTCGGTGTAGCGCCGGATGTATAAAACCAAAATGACAAGTTAAACGAACCAAATGGTCTGACGAAATGAGGTGCGCTCCGCACAAAATGTCACAGTTCAGAGCTGTTATTGCAAAGGTCAAACCGATATTCGACAATAGATATTATACTGATCTAAGCATCGGTATTACGTCGCTACGTATCAATCAGTGAGATGATTAAAAACTGCTAATATCTTACATTTCTTCTTCGGAAGTGAAGGATATGTAGATAATGTATTTACTCAATTTCTCGCTCGTAATGTTTCAATTTCATTATCATCATCATCATCAGCCCATATATGTTCCCACTGCTGGGACACAGGCCTCCTATGAGGGTTCAGGCCATAATCCACCACGCTGGCCAAGTGCGGGTTGGCACATGTCACATGTCGTCGAACTTTTAATTCTTGGACATGCCGGTTTCCTCACGATGTTTTCCTTCACCGTTAAGCAGTGGTGATGTTATCCACATGCGCAGATAAATTGAAAAATCAATTTATTTCCTGCACGCTCGCCCGGTTCGAACCCCGACTTACCGATTTTGAAGTCCGAGGTTCTCACCACTGAGCCACCACTGCTTTTAGCCACCACTGCTTTGTTTCAATTTACAAACGAAAAATTAATTAAATGATTGACTATATACATATACATAATATATACAAGTATAATGTCTTCATGAAATTGTACAGAAATTTTATTAAAATGTTTTATAATTTGTGAATTTTCACTTATACAATCTACAATGACTTATACGCCAATTGTTTATATTGCAAGTTTATTAAGTTTTTGCAGTTTTTATTAAGAGCAATAAAGAATAAATAATGACCTGATAACAATTAACCGCTAGTGTAGACTACACAAATGGGTTCATACCACTTGTTAATTGTCATTAATTACAATGTGTACTCATAAACATACGTAAATGGCATATATAAAAAAACAGCAACAACATATGAATAATAGCTTAAATTTTAAGTATTTTATATTCTTACTAGACGCTCGCCCGGATATAAAGATTCCTGTTTTATCCCAAGGGAGCGGGATAAAAAGTATCCCATCATTCCCTGTCTGTATACCAAATTAACAAACTAACTTTCACATTTATAATATTAGTGTATATACTAAATCAAATTATAAACTGACCCGCCAGACGTTGCTCCAACGCTTTCCTATCGTTGTGCCGGGTGCTAACTGTCCATGTGTTTTGAATAATTTTTGGCAAAAAATTACCAAGTATTTCTTTCATAATATACATCTAGTTACAATAACAAACACAACTGGCAGTTCACACGTTATAAAGGCAAATAACATCATGACACGAGAATTTTTATGTATATAGATATATTAGAGACATATTGAGTATTATATTGTGTCTATCTATAAACTTAGATACGGACCAATTACTATTTTAGTAACTAATCCATTATCATTGCCAAAAAGCGAATACGTATTGTATACAAATAAACGATATCGTTATCTTATCTGTGAATATTGAAACAATCGCGAAATTGAGTCAAGGTATTGATGTTCTTGAATATTTTATCGCATTTCCGTGCAGTGAATTGAGATTAGTTAGCTCTCCTTTGAACTGAATTATGTGATTCTCCATAATAACTATTGGTCAATTATATGTATACTGCATTGCATAATTACGTCTCAAAAATGAAGGAGGTCAATACAATATTTTTTTTTTTATTTGAACTCGGGTAATTTAACTCTGGGTTATTAACCGATTCACATGATATTTTTTATGTTTGATAGTGAATTGCTCTCGATTGACCTGATGTAGAAATGGTACCCAATGTCCCAGGGACATCGGTGATATTTTTTATAGAAAGCAATTATTTTTTAACCATCTCCTTATGTCGTCGCTTATTTTATGCATAACTAGCTATCCGCCCGCGGCTATGCCCGTGTAGTCGCAGGAAACTTAGACCCGGGGTTTTTCTCGCATGTTCCCGCTCCCGTGGGATTTCCGGGATAAAAACTATCCTATGTCCGTCTCCTGGGTCCAAGCTACCTCTGCATAAATTTTCAGCCAAATTGGTTAATCCGTTCTTCATTTATAAATAGTGTAACTAACACCACTTTCTTTTATATATATATATATATATAGATAAGAAGGAATAATCGCGGGCAACACATTCAAAGATAATAACATTGCAACAGATATAATATGCAACCCTAATACAATTAATACTGTTCAAAAAACATTCCTAAATATAAATACGCAGCGGTAAACACGAAACCGTTAAACCGTTTTCGCAGGACATGCGGATAACACCGTAGCTAAGACAAATGACAGCGCCATATGAAATACAGTCTACGCATTTACTATGTAACAGTATTTTCGCTTTGGTATCGCTTAGACAAACGGATAATACTCTGCAGTCTAATGTACTCGTCTATCGGTGTTACAAATTTTTACTCTTACAACATTTATTCTTACCTAATATATGTATAGACTAGCTGCGCCCCGCGGTTTCACCCGCGTAACGTATCCGTATCCCGTAGGGATATCGGGATAAAAAGTTGCCTGTATGTTATTCCAGTTGTTCAGCTGTCTACGTACCAAATTTCATTGCAATTGGTTCAGCAGTTTTCGCGTGAAACAGCAACAAACAAACACACATCCTTACAAACTTTCGCCTTTATAATATTAGTAGGAAGGATTCAGATGAAACCAACACAGAAACAAAAAAAAAATCGGTCAATTGCGAGCGAGCAGGACTCCTGACGACACTAAAGGCACAAGGTATAAATAAAAAAAATTGGTCGGCCATCCAAGTTGTGACCGTGCCAACCGCCGCTTTACTTCGTTTATATTTGGATGTACATCATTTTAGCAAATTTTAACTGTCCAATTATCAGGGTTTATTCAGACACGGTGGTGCCTGATGACAGACATATACGAATAGACTGACGGACGGATAGACTGACATATATACGAATTACGAGAACTTCCACAATTCAACACTATGGCATTCCATTTACTCTACCAGAGCACTAAAGGGCCACGTTGCTTCGTCGTTTAGCGCCTAATAAAACTCCCCGTCCCAGTTCGACATCGCTTCTAGTTCACAGTCATACACATTTGGAGCGCATCCCTGACACCCGCCTAGACAATAAAAACTAACGCGCCAGCGTTGCCAAGAGTTACCGTGCTCTATTTTGGTAACCTACCCGAAATACAGCATAAGTGGGACAAGTAATGATCGATACTCGTTACTGAGACGCTCAATCAGGTGAGGGTGGCGTGAATTTTTCATTAGCTTTCGTATGTGACACTTTTAGGCTTGCTTTTTACTTCTGTGCTATCTTATGCAATTCGAATGAAATAAAAAATAAGCAATAAGAGGGATGACAGATAATAAAGAAAAAATCATTTTTTTCTTTGAACAAAACTCATTCATGGCACAGTGGCCTGAATAACAAACCTGTCAAATTGCTGATTGATTTAATTTTACCAGTTATAAACAACAGCCCTAATTCCTTTTCAGGAATCCATACGATATAACGCGACTTCGTTCAGTTTCGTGTAAATGAATTTAAAGTGCACGATTATTAAATTAATAAATCAGAAGCGTGCACATAATTTCGTCGCTCGCACAGAGCGAGGAACTCGTGTCATCAATAATTACGATTACTTTCTAGCGATAAGTAATTGGTTTATTTAAAAGCTATATCGCGATTTATATAATAATATTAATTAACAACTGAATGAAATACGTAATCAAAAGTTATATGATAATGAAAGAAATGCGAATACTTAGCTTGAAAGCTTTCAGCTTACTCTTAAAATTTAAAACACTACCAAACCTCTCAAATTGAGTTCATCGCGATAGCAATGTCGCGCAAAGAAATTCGTTAAGTTAATAAATGACAATACAGCCGAAATAATAAATACAAATGTTATTTCAAGGGACACGTGTTTCTATTCGATTTTTAAATATGAAAAATAACGAATTTATTCTGTGATTTTATATATTCTTGTTAGTAAAACTGCATAATAACCTAGAAAATTGTAAATTTTCACAGCAAATTCTACCGTGAAACTTTCGCTTCGCTCGACTTTCGCCACGATCGCTCTACAAGTCAATACCAGCTAATTAAACCATTGCATCATATTATCTACTATATAAAAATAAGTCGGGTTTTCCTTCCTGACGCTATAACTCCAGAACGCACGAACCGATTTCCACGGTTTTGCATTCGTTGGAAAGGTCTCGGGCTCCGTGAGGTTTATAGCAAAGAAAATTCCGGAAAAATTTCAACAGAAAAGCGGGAAAAACGAAGCCATCTGGTGGCGAAACGGAGTTCGCCGAGTTTGCTAGTCTTAATATATATAAATCTCGTGTCACAATGTTTGTCCTCAATGGACTCCTAAACTACTTAATCGATTATAATAAAATTCGCACACCATGTGCAGTTCGATCCAACTTGAGACATAGGATAGTTTAAATAATTTTAATTACGATAAATGACAACCCGGGCGGAGCCGGGGCGTGCAGCTAGTATAGGTATATGTATAAACGTGGAATAATTTGCATACTCTCAAAGCAAGAAAAGCATCACAACAATCTACACTGACATAGTTTGTAATTCACGAAAACAAATAATGTCAAGGACTCTATGATTTATCTCTTACCGCAAAAGTACCACTTTCCTATGTATATTATCACTTTGATTTTCTCAGCGTTACTTGTGTCCGTACATAATATAAGCAGGATCCAGGTTTGGGTAAGTACTTATTGTATGCTTATCTTCGAATAGCTGTTGCGTTGTTATTGATGAAGTACATTACAATTAAATGTAACTAACAGTTTTTAAATTGCAATAACATAAAAGAGACTTAAGAGCAGTGGAGGCTCTTTAGAGATTATACTCTTATTTATTTATTTATAACACAGGCATTTAGACACCGATTTTTATGAAGTTTTTATAAAGGTTATTTTTGAATTCTTGAGATTAAACCTTTCACGATTATTAGGACTACAACAAGTTACATATAATTTTTTTCCTTTTTTCACCTTATTTTATAATAATTTATTTCATATATTATATTGTATAATTTTTACTTATATATAATATTTAGTATGAACACCAATTTGCATTTAAAATATCGATAAGTATGCATGTATGTTTATTCTTCTAACTGGCACTCCAGCAAGGGTCTACTGAAAATCAGCGCTGCGCATTACGCGTAGCAAATGCCGAGTAGTTACCCATTTAGCACCACGCCGATTAGTTATAAGTCCACATTTTTATTGTACATTCGTTAACATTGTGAGGTGTTAAATAAAAATTATTTCTTTCTTCTCTCTTAAGAAGAAAAAGAACCCATACATTTTTTGTTTGTATTGGATCATATATTAAATATATAGGACGTTTTGGACCCGCAGTAGAAATCGTTTGTAGTTGATATCGTCCAAGCGGCAAAATAACTCAGAATCAAAGGTTTAACTTTGTTCCACCAATGTAAACAATCACGTCGCAGGGGACCCACATGTCGGTGACTAAGGCTCTTCTAAAAACAATGACGAATTCAATAGAGTCGATTCTATGTAATAATTACGCGTAAGATGCATTTATTAGGAATGGGAAGAATAGTAAGTTACTCAATCGTGGTTGTCTCAAATTTTTACAGAGAAATCTATACGAATCACACTAATGTTATTAATGTGAAAGTTTGTTTGTTCGAATGTTTGTCCGTCAATCATGCTGAAACTACTGAACGGATTTTGATGAAATTTGGTATACAGACAGGTCGCATACCTAACTTGGGTGATAGGGTACTTTATATCCCGATTAAATGCTTCCTTGGGATAAAACAAGAATCTTCTTCAGGTCTAGTAGAAATATAGTATATATTATAAAAAGATTTTTCTGCACGACTTCACTTTTTGTCACACATGTCGAAAACTACATGAAACAAATATTTATCCAATCTAATCCTTAACTCAATATTTTCACAACAATTTGACATTATTTACTTGGTTTGCACCGTACATATCCACAATAATATACTCTACACTCAATTTAATTACTCTTAGATAAGAGATATGTTACAACGGCCTGGTATACGGGAATCTGGACCAAGAGAAATGTCGCATTAAAATTATTACTACCTACTGTTGAAACGTTAAAAAGCGATACGATATTGCGTAAATCAGGAACGTTTTAACTACTTAACTATTTGTTTTTATGCTCGAGCGAACAACCATGCTCGCTCGGGGGTTCGCTTGATGGTAAGCGATCACCACACGAACACGGTAATAGGTATTATTTCAATAAATATCTAAGATAAACCGATGAGAAAAAGCACTTAATTAACTATATGTTATGACGATCCGAAACCGTATTTTCTATAGAAAATTTATATAATTAATTTAATATTAATTATAATTAAAAATAATAAAATTTTTAACTACTGTGGCGCTGGTGAATTAAGGGCTTTCCATTTTACAAGTCTTAAGCTTATTTTTTATTAATTAGTACTTGTTTAGATTGGTGAAGGTGGCAATATTTCGGGACATAATTGATCGATCTCTCACCACAATACATCGATCAGTTATTTTCCATGAAATCTTTGTTAACTTTAGTTATTTAAAAATGCGGGCATCACAAAATTAAGTGTTCTCCAAGACATGTCAATTGTGAGCGAGTGAGTCAGCCGGTGCATGAGTCAATCAGTTTAGATTAGAACGAGTAATAAAGCATGTTTATTTACGATAGCGTAGCAAGGGGCTGCTAACTGAGGAAGCTGGTACTGTCGTGATGTAACTAGTAAATATATATTTCTTTTTCATATCATAATAAAATACGGCGAGTTACACAGAGATTGTCATTGGCTACTGTTGGCTTCATGGAAATGGGATTGTAAAGCAGCTGATTAGAGATATATCCTCTCTCATCTCTAGTTTAGTTCTAGTTCTAATTCTTTTCTATAAAAAAGCCACCGACTTTCCTCTGTTTTTTTTTTTGTTTCGTTACTTGATAACTCCGAGGGATTTCAGACAAATGCCGTGATTGTTTTTCTGTTTCATAAAGTATTGTAGTCCAGCTTTAGTATCTGGTACCTCACCGCAGGGATGTTGGTGACCTTTTTTTGTAAAAAAATGTATTATTATTAGTAGATACGGGCCGAGGGGGATTAAGTTAAATTTTTACTCAAATCAAAATGAAGTCTAATGAAGTCTCTTATTCGATAGCATGGCCAATATGATACGATAAAAGATACATACGTAGTAAGTACTTACAATATTACTTATACGTGTACATGGTAAATAGTACTTCCATACTAAACTATATTGTTCGATTGTTTAATCCATACAATGGCTAGCGTGGAAAAGTTTCACCATAGGAAAGGTTCATAGCTAAAAATATATCGATCTAGCCAAGTACACCAAACCCAAACATGATTAATTAAATTTAAATATAATATTTAAGTAATACGTATTACTTATGTATGTAAATACATATTCACTTATAAATTTCGTTAAGACCGACATTAAATCATGATTTCTTTCAGAGATATTAGACATTTTATAAACTAACTAGACGCTCGTCCTGCCCGGATAAAAGATTCCTCTTTTATCCCATGGGAGAATTTAATCGGGATATAAATATCCTATCACCCAAGTCAGCTCTTACCCTGCCTGTATACCAAATTTCATCAAAATCCGTTCAGTAGTTTCAGCGTGATTAATGGATAAACATCCAAACAAACAAACTTTCACATTAGTATTTTCTTTTGTTTGATTATACGCGAGTATTATACATTTAGAAATTAAAAACGTTTTAACTTTTTAACGGACTTTAAACGCGATTTATTCATTATATTAGTAACCTGTCGTTTCGAACACTTTACAGCGAGCGTGGTCACGGGGAGAGAGACGTCTCCCCGAACTTAGCTTTCACATCCTACTTCCTACTAATATTATAAATGCGAAAATTTGTAACGATGTGTGTGTGTTTGTTGCTCTCTCACGCAAAAACTACAGAACGGTTATAATGAAATTTTGGTACGTAGATAGTTTGACAACTGGAATAACATATAGGCAACTTTTTATCCCGATATTCCTACGGGATACGGACTTACGCGGGTGAAACCGCGGGGCGCAGCTAGTTTATTATAAAAGTGTGAAGCGTGATTGTGTCCAAGTATCATCTTCGTAATAGGTAGCTATTTAAAATATGTTAGGTGCCTATACATAATACAGCGTTCATCGTTTATTTACGTTAAATTACGTAGTATTCAGTGATTCAATGGGAAAATAATACATGAACAGATCATTCACCAAGTCATCAAGTATTTCATTGGGAATGTGAAAAAACAGTTTCAAATACTCATTGAAACTGTTTTTTCCTTGTCTCCAGCTGAATAAGAAATTATCATCATATGACTTGTGCTTCGTCAGCATAACTCACAACTAAGTATACTAAGAAGTAGCACCTAATATAAAGCAGAAGAGTTTGTTCGTTTGTTTGTACGCGCTAATCTCAGGAATTTGGTCCTTGAGTGCTGTAGGCTATATATGTACCAAGGGCAAAGACAGGGCGGACAACTTGTTCTAGATAAAGGTAAAAATTACGCCAACGAGAATATCTTATATATAAAAATCAATTGCTGTTCGTTAGTCTCGCTAAAACTCGAGAATGGCTGTGCCGATTTTGATAATTTTGGTTTTGCTGCATTCATAATAGTCCAGGGAAGGTTTAAAAAGGTAAAAAATACGGATAAATGTTTCAAAAAAAGGTCAATGGCGTTGCGAAGTTCGCCGGGTCAGCTAGTTATATCATAAAAATCCAAGGAATATTTAAACTTTTAAAAGCACACTTAATTGTACTTATTCAATTGCAGTTTATTTGTAAGATCTTCATAAAAACAAAAACAAATTAAGCTTTTGATAAATATAATATAGTTATAATTTATACATACCATGATTATTGCATTGGCTTTGTACCTACGATATTTTCCGAACGAAAACTAATTAACAATTATAAAAAAATATAAACACTTTTCCATTTAACAGTACCGCAGTGAACGTTTGTTTATACGTCATGCTAGACTGCTCTATTTAACTGTACAAGAGCACCTCCCTATTAATATTATAACATACTCAAACTTAATCTAAGTTTAGAATACAACTTAACTTGTAAACAATTTCTTAATTTAGTACAACGTAAATAGGGTCGTGCTTTAACTTAATTTTCAATTTAAATATTTTCCCTGATAAGAAAGACTAATGCAGATATGCATCTATAGTAAAGGAAACATTACTTTTTTTTGTTTGTATGCTTATAACGTTTTCACACAAAAACTACAGGACCGATTTTAATATGCAATTCTAGAATTATTTTAGTTAAATTCTAGTACCAACGTATACTGTGAATGCTAGTGTCTATGCAAGTAACATGTATTTATTTCTACGTAACCTTACTTCTGCATTCTCATGAATTGATTTCGATTAATTTAAACATAGCAATAAATCAATGAAGACATAACGTTTGATTGGGAGATAAATTTTAACATGGAAGAGATACAAGAGGCGGAAATTCATTTTCCTTTGTAGATACATCTTCTATGTGTGTGTTTGTCACTGAACTAAACGGTTGGACAAATTTTTATTACATTTTTCATTACTTCAGGTGATTACACACAAGTACAATAGAATTCTGCGAGTTTATCATTCATCGACCATAGCAGACTTCATATTTATTAATTTCACAACATTGGACTGTTATTTAAATATCAGATGATTCAGCTGGAGGAGATTTTGCATAGCGATTATGCAAATACATATTGCCACTCAGTATAAGCTGTGCTAAGCTTTCAGTTAATGCTTCCCTAAACTATTTACATATTAATTTTTAGTTTTATAGCAATGAAATGCTTTATAAATGAGAAATTTTAAAAGTATAGAAAAAATTCGATCGCGTGGCGGGATTTCAGCCCGCGTCTCTTTGCCATACGTGTAATGTTATACTTATAAGCATATTTTTTTATACTACATGAAGCAACAATTAGTATTACGTTTGCCCTTCTCTGTAGGAACTGCTTTTCGCTCTCTAGAACTTTCTATGTAATGTATGCATGTAATGAGCCCCAGAAGGAGTTTCTTTTAAACTGGTTGGACCTGATTGTTAAAACCTCTTTTTTAATAATATAACAATACGACTGAATATAAGTCATAATGAAGAATCCAATATTTGGGATTCACTTTGGCTTTATGTATCTACTGTAAATAAGTACTAAAGTTTAGTGTTTTACTGATGAAACAGTGATTATTTTACAACACACAGGAATTCAAAATATCCACATCAATTAAGTAGTCATTTCCGTAACACAGGCTATGTACTCGATCACAGTTTGCCTTACAAAGAATCGAGTGCCAGTACGGTGACGAATAGTGATGTGCTTTATCGATTCATAATGTCAGTGACATTATGAGGCGCATTACAATCGGTTTGATAACTGCCCTATATACTTCTTAACGTGTACATTCTACAACTGTGCTATAACGTTAGATAAAATAAGTAAGAAGTGGGGCGATCTTATTATCTTGGTTTTTTTTAGAACTAGATTTCCGCCCGCGGCTTCGCTCGCATGGTCAAAAGAAAAGATAAATAGTTTTTCCGCGCGTAGTGCCGCAAAGTATATCACGGGTCTCAAAATATATCTGCAGCAAATTCCATTCAAATCAGTTCAGTGGTTTAGGCGCGAAGGAGAGCCGAGGGGGTCGCGGACGAATTCCAACTAGCACCCGTGGCCCCTTCACTTATGTGGCTCGACGGAACACAGTGGGGTTTTAGTCGGTAGGAATCCGACATAACCCACGACCTCTTCCCCGGGGGCCGTGGGTATCTATGCAAGATTTCCCCACTATAAAAAAAAAATAAAAAAAATAAAAAAAAAAGGCGCGAAGGAGAGACAGATACACAGTTACCTCGCATTTATTTAATATTAGTAAAGATCTTATGAAATAAGAATTAATCTAATATATAAAATTCTCGTGTCACAGTTTTCGTTGCCATACTCCTCCGAAACGGCTTGACCGATTCCTCTGAAATTTGGTAAGCATATTGGGTAGGTCTGAGAATCGGCCAACATCTATTTTTTATCCCGATATTCCTACGGGATACGGACTTACGCGGGTGAAACCGCGGGGCGCAGCTAGTTACTTATAAAGCTCATTTTAACCGCGCATGCTGCTTAAAAATCAAACATATCGTTTTTTACAATTGTAAATGCTTTCTTTGGTACTATTACACAAAGCATACATAATGTGATAAGGCCAACCAATAAATTGCGTATCTACTATATATTTCTTATACATATAATAAATAAATTTTATAAGTTACTGCACGCGCAATCCAACCTAAACCTGTGCAAAGAATTTCTGTTCGATTTTTTTAAATTATCTCCATTACAAATCTCTACTAACAATAAACAACAATCTCTTAAAAATAGAATTACCAAATGTTGCTCTATGTGGATCGAAATTATTCACGTACATAATATATCGTCGAATCATTTTCATTTTCAATAATAAAGGGGGAATACCAATAGAAGGAAAAAGAGATATTACCTTAAGACATTTAAGACAGAACGTGTGCTGGCATGGCAGGACGCGAGAGGAGGTGTCCAGGCGCTCCAGACAGACGGAACACTCCAGCAGGTCATTGAGTAGACCTTCATCCATCCCGGTCTTGCGCTGGAAATAACAAAAGAAAATATTGAGTTAACATTTCGTTTTTGTTTATATCAATGGTCCCACATTGATAATTTCCTTAAATACACAATCCTAGATGTGAATTTCTGCTGATTAATATATTATTATGCATACATAAGGGCCTGGTAATATATATAGATACACCCAAATGCTGTGTGTATTCGCAGAGGAATTATTGATGGAAAAATAAGAAAATAGCAAAAAAAAACTATATGAAACTGCCTCTTTAATGCCTATAAACGACAACAAAGCAACAACAAGATCAATAAATAAATAGTTATAATGTAAGTTAAAAATAACTGTTTCAAAATAGCTTTCTTAGGTAAAGTTCAATGGGGTGACTGAAGTTCTAAATAACAGGGGTTAGTTATATACATAAATATAGAATAGAGTTAATAGAAAAAGGTATGAGTTGTGTACATTTTCAATATGTATAGAAGTAAAAACAATAATATACATCACTTCATTTTACTACCATTGTACCTAATCAAAATCTACTGAAATTTCTTAAATACATAAAGAAAAAGGCTAAAGCTTTTGGACATTTATGAAGATTAAATTTTTTGTACATTTGTGATGGAATGGGTACCTTTCCTAAACAACTCCTTAAATAATTATATCTACTATAATATTGATTGATAATTTACAAGATGGAAAATATTACAAAGAATAACTTGAATCTTGTTATAAACTACATATATCTCATAATTAATATTTCATTTATCGTAAGTTAAGTTTACAAATGATGGAAGAGAGATAAGTGTACATTGGATAAATCATTAGCTACCTACATCATGTCATATAAGACCATGCAATTATGTGTATTGATTAAACTCACAGTGGAGCACAATGCCATTGTGACATAATAACAATCACAATAATCATAAGATTCTGAGAATAATTTTTTTACGCCTGGATTTTTCTTGGCATCCTCAATTTGTGGCTGGACCTTTTTTTATTCTTTTGTTTGCATATTAGCATTAGCTCTATGAGTTCCTGTTTTTTTTTCTGTGTTCTGGGGGATTTCAACAAAAAATAAAAATCAGTCAAGTGTGAGTCAGATACAGACACTTAGAGCACAAATAAGATAAAGAGTAAGTGTAAAAAATTGGCCACCCATCCAATTTATGACAATTGCCAACCATTGCTTCACATGGAATTTTATTCTTTGTTGTTATAGTGGCAACAGCAAATTATCATCAGAAAAGTCATAGTAATAGGGTTCTATTACACACTTTAGGCGAGGAACCCTAATAGAAAAATTTATCAATCTTAGCTTATCTTACCTCAGATAGCTAATCAGCTGCTGAACTGTTTAGAAAAACAAAACAATTATTTGAACACAGTTTGAAGTAATTAAACTTCAAACTGAAACTTCAGATCCATATTTTGAACTTGGATTTAGACTTGGATTAACAATTAATTGATTAATTAATATTTCATACTTTTACTGAATTTGTTTGTTCTAGGTCAACTGAACATGAATATTTTCCAAAACTTGCACAAAAACAACAATCAACAGTAAATTTACAACAATAACAATTATAATTATTGTTCATCTATACTCATACTATAAAAAAGAACCTCTTGTATTTTATATATGTTTGTAATGTTTTTATGCAAAAACCACTAGACAAATTTTAAAAATTCTTTCACCATTAGAACTGTATAACTTCATTGAGAGACATAGGCTATATTTAAGTACCATGGGCGAACAACTAGTACATATAATATAATGGTATTATTATGACAAAACAATAAAGTTCATTTACCTTCATGTGTTTTTGCTAGCAATTGCTCCTAGAAAGGCCATATAAAAAGGGGTTGCTTCAGAAATATGGAAAAGTATTTTGTAGTCATTAATAAAACATGTTTTAAACATCAAGTGTGCATATTTTATATACCTTTTAAGATTTTATAAATGTAAAATTACTACTTACAACTTATGTCTAAAGTTTATAAAATTTATAAAGAAACCTTGCTCACTTTTTATTTCTATTTTGTCCCTGTAAAAATTATAATGCTCAGTCGAGAAACTTGCATAAAAATAAACACTATTATTGTAAAAGCAAATTATTAGACAAGATGCTTTTATTAAGAAATTTATGTCTACAAATATTTGTATGTATCACAAATTTATGACTATTCGTTTTGTGACAAAACAAGACCATGCTCTTTCTTGGAAATTTGCCAGAATAAAGGAATCTCAAATGTTTACATTGTTTCGAAATTCTGAGATCAAAAAGCATGCAAGTTTATTTGAGAAACATTAAAATATCTCATTTTAAAATAGACATGTTGTCTTTCTTAAAACATAACCCGATAGAATTACTTACGAATGAATTTTAATATCGTTAGTATTTATGGATTAACGGTCGTCGACTGAACTCTTGGTTGCATTTTAGTATTTAAAACAATGATGACTCACCGAATGTTTTAAATTCCAACGATGTTAGCGGGAAGTCAATCCATTATTGCAAAGCACGAAACAAAACCTGGAGTAACCACCCCAACCCATTCACATAGAAAATTTTCGATACACAAACGGTTTTACACAACACATACTTTTAACACTTGAAGGAGTTAAATTATTGCACAAATACGCGAGGGCCACTGGGAAGAAACTGCTATTGTGAGAAATATGCACTTGTTCTTACAAAAACTAATACAATTTCACGCACAAATGCCAAATGCCATTCTCACCGCTTGTACTTTTCATTCGTTTGACCAACATGATGAACGAAAATTGCACTGGAATGACATGGAATGTCGAATGAGTCAATGAACCATTCGTTCAAAAACTATAATTGAAAAAAAAAATTTTATTCAGGCCCAAATATAACTCATTTTATTTCAGTATGATGTTTATTTTAAGCACGTTTCAAATGTACTTTGATTAATGTTAGCAAAACTATGACATGAAAAATGGACCAACAAGTTTGAGCTTAACTGTTAGTTAAGACATATTACGACATATTACTGTATAGGTATATAGCATACTGCTCTGCTTCGTTCGATGAGTAGGGGAGGCGAAGGACAATATCCTTTTCCTTACCCTTCCCAGTCTTTTCTTTTATTCTTCTTATGAATCCTTTCATAATCCATTTTGCTTGCCAGCTTGAAGTCGGCAATCCATTTGGAGACGTAAGGTCGGCAATCGACCTTAAAAAAAATGTCCATGGGCTGTGGTAGCGCTTATCATCACGCGACCCACCTTCAGCTCCATTGCTGACGATGACATTAAAAAAAATATATTATACTAGTAGCCCGTTAGGCGTTCTGTGTCTTGTTCCATCGGTAAGCAATTATTATTCTGTGACTGTCGGTGACAGTCATGTTATGTCAATTGTCAAATGACAGGAAAAGCAAGGTGTTTTTTGTTATTGATATTTCGCTATCATTCAATGCGTGAACATTCTATAAAACATGTCTCGAGATAAAAGTGTTTGGTTTGCCGAAGAAATATTATTGGATGCTAAACTTATAAATTTCCAACTGGAGACTGGAGAATGGGACGCTGTCGAAGAAATGTTACGTGCTGAAGCACAACTCTCGCGAGATGCAGAAACCGGGAGATTACGACCGTAACTATGGCTTTATATTATTTAAATATAAGTTAGACGTTTAAAAATTACTAATATACTTTTATTAATTATATATTTCAGTAAAAAAGCATCAGAATATACGTTACGTCTCATAGCCGAGGTGCTTCACATCATGAGGCTAGATGTAGAACAAGCTTCGTATAATCGAAGTACATTAGCAGTAGCTGAACAATGCTTGCGACTCGTCCGATCCTGCGCAGCCGCGGGTACGAAAATGCAAACATACATATCAAAAGAACTCTCAATTCTTGATTCTATGCTCATTTTGGCAACTGAATACCAACATCCAAGTGTTGATTTCTTAAACGATGAATTACAAAAGAAATATGAATCGTGTATGACTGTTCTTGTTCAAACATTGGGCAATTTAGTTGTGAACAATCCTTTTAATCAGATAATAATCTGGAATAAGTTTGAGCCTACAATACTTAATTGTTTGGTTGGTCAGAATGATAAGATCGCCTCTGCAGCTGCTATGATTGTTTATAATATATTGTTGGGTCAACCAAATGTGTTGCCAGATGATGTAACACTATTGAACTCTCTAGCCTATATGTATAACAATGGAAACGCAGAATACCCTCATTTAATCATAGAATATCTTATTGGAGTTGAGAATACTTATATAGAGAAACTATTTTCTAAACTCGATCCTGAATGTAGAATGCTAGTACTGAACCTTGCTTATAACATACTTATGTCTACCGAATCTCAGGATATCAATGTTTCCGTAAATTTCGTAAAATTCATGGCCCACGAATTTAAACATAAATCGGATTGTATTTTGAAGACAGTGGATAAGTATGTGAATACTATTGAGCCGCAGGAAGTTGTGTTTTTACTTGAGATTATAGCAACGGCATCAAGTATGGATGCTTATATGGACTGTCTGCAGAGTGACACGTCATTATTTATTAACTGTGCTTGTAAGTATTCATTGTGAAATAAGATAATAGAATTAGTTTAATGGGCAATGTAATGATAAGTCTTTTAGATAGATTTTACACATTTCTCAATGGATGAGTTAAATAACAGAAAATGTAGAAATTGAAAAATTATTATCATTATTTTTAAAAATAACTCTTTAAATTAATTATGGTTTGTTCATTGCCTTAAAATTTTGTAAAATGGTTTCAATATTATATGTTTTACTTGTGTTTTTATTAGTCACAATGATTTTACAGTTCTCTTACGAGCCATCCATAAGCTAGGTAAAGAGAGCAATAACTTTTTCTCATCAATAAATAAATTGTATGAGGCAACTGGTAAACAATTGGTATGCGATGAAAATATGCCTGCTGTGACAACACCCGGTGAAAGTGAGTATACAATAAAAGATATAGACATAAATATACCTTTTTTGAACCAAGACAAATACAGTTAGAAAATAACAGGATAACTAAAAGCATGCTTTTACAATATAATTAGGTAAATTGTTTAATTTTTTTCTTATACAGAATATCTATATGGAAATTATGTTATCATGAATAAAATTAATTAGTTATGTAAAATACAAATATAAATAGACGCCAAGTTATCCCCATGTCATTACAACTTATAGACAACACATACACAACACAATAATTTCATAAAAATGTATCAAACCATTCACATAACGTTTATGACTTATTTATTATTTAGAATTTCAGAAATATAGGTATATTTATTATATGATAATATTATACTTTTAGATCCACTATGTAAAAATGATTCCGCCGAAAATATGCTATCTTGCAATGAAACAACATCTGAATGCACCGAGTCCGAAAGTAGCGAGCAGTATTTCGAGTGTACTGACAACATAGCATACATGGAAAAAATAGATGCTCTGAATCCAGAGTTACAAAAATTCGATGCAGAAAAGACACTGCGACCTGGTGACGTCAACGTGAAAATAGATAATGATTTAACGAAAGTCGCTTTCAAAAGAAGCAGTTCGGTGCCGAAAGGCGCTACAGACGAGCGTATACAGTTACCAACGAGACGCATCAGCTTAGAACATAAGATTGATATCTGTGATGATACTGAACCGCCTCTAATAATCGACGCTCAGTCACCAACTGCGAGCATGAATACGATAGCCGAAGTGATACCTGTTGCGTTGCAACCAAGGTTAGACTTGGATACAAGTAGGACAGACTCCCAAGACAGCTCGCCTAATGATCCCCCAACTGAAATACATCTGATCAAGGAAGAAAAAGAAGTCACGGTCAAAGCATCTCCAAGTGAGATCTCACCACCCTTATCCGAAACGGTACATGAGACGGAGTCGCAGAAACAATCACCAGATACTCCAAAGGAAGTAAAGAAAAGCCAGAATTTGTCAACTGATTTCGATTTAAGCGAGCAATTGCAAAAGATTCTTGGTATTTCCTCGGAGAAAACGCGAGGTGATGCGAATGTTGAGAAGAAAACTGAACCAGCAAAGGAAGTCAAGATATCTGAAGAGAGTGTTGCTAATAAGGTGCCGTTTGTAAAAATCGATTCTCCCGAAATGCAAAAGACGAGGTATATATTACTTATCAACATGACTAGGATTATTTGAATAAAATTTGTGTCATAATTTTGCCTTAGTCCATAAGTGGATGTTATTAAAACAATTTATTGTTCTTATGTACTTGCTCTTTGGTAGCAATGCAGTTTTACTCTTTTTGAATTTACTTCATTTTCTTTTTTATCAAGTTTTAATACAGCCAAAGATATTTCAGATTGGGAGCTATAGACATGACGACACCAAAGAAAACAGTCACAAGTGTGGAAACCGTTGAGAGGCACGTTGCTTTTGGATTCAAAGCCACTTTGGTCAGAGTCCTTGCTAATCTGTGTTGGAAGAATCAGGAAAATAAAAAACAGGTAAGTAAATATTACACAGAGTAATCTTTCACAGCATACATGATACAGACTATGTAATATATAATAATATTTTTCAGTATGTCCTAAAGTTATTCTGCATACGTAAGGTTGAGTTCTACATAAGAAAAAGCGCTGCGTTATTAAAAGCTTCTGCATTTAATACATTTTTTTTTATGTTATAGTCGGCAATGTAGCTGGTGTGTCACCTGATGGTAAACGCTACCAAGTCGATGCAGACCTAAGGCCTCTTCAAATGGATTGCCAACTTTAAATTCGAAAGGGATTAAGAAAGGAATGACATAGTCCATAAGAAATATTAAATAAAATATTTTTAAATTCCCAATACAATTTTTTTATTGTTTTTAACTTTGACTTCATCCATTACTTTTCAGATGCGGGAACTAGAAGTGATTCCAGTACTTCTAGATTGTTGTAACATCGACGCTCGTAATCCTTGTATCCTTTGTATAAAGTTAGTGTTTTGAAATCGACGCATGGTAAGCGTGCATAGGTATTTTATATCTATGCAATATGACAATCAACTTACAATCAAAGTTTAAAGAGAAGCATACAGTATTAGAACGCCTTTGATTTCGCAGTAACAATTGAAAACGGCTAGACTATAGAGTCTAGACAATTTCGAAAATTTTTAATTTATGTTATTACTAAAAAGAGCCCACGGCTTCACTCGCGTAGTACATGCATACTATTATCCGTGTATGTACCAATGTGATACGATCAATTGATTTTGCGTGAAAGAATAAATAAACATCAACACTTTATTGCATATTTTCACGTTTATGATATTAATAGGATAAAACTTAGTTAGATTTGCAATCTTTCGCAATACAAATACTATGTAGAATTTATACAACGTAATAAAATATCATATTTTATCACTAAAACAAAAAAAATATCAAAACGTTCTATTTTCCACACCTTAAAAGGTAACAAAAATGTATTAACACTGTAATATTTTACTTATTTTATCCACAGAATTAGCATCGTTCTTTTCGTTCGTCGCACTCGATTTTTCCCAAAAGTATATTAAGGGCCAATTCCACAACTTGCCAATAAACTCAGTTCAATGTCTTTTTAACCATTTTTCATGTGTTTTAGCTTATAGATAAGCAACACACAAAAGATGTCAAACTTGGGGTTAGTTTATGCAATGTTTAATTGAATTTCCTTACAAATGTATAACAGTAATCATGCAATGGGTGATATTCGCTGTGAGAAATTTGTGTGAAAATTGTCCTGAAAACCAAGTAAGTATTTTTTATATTTTAACATCCTATTCAATGATACAACATGCTCTAAGTCTGTGTCAGAATATTACTTTATACATATTTATATCGTCATTTAAAATTTTTTAACTTTAACTGACATAACGCATTGTTTTTAACACCCAGTGTTTAAAAATATTATAAAAATATATCGATACGAAATACTATGAATACATAATATGAGAAGTAACATTCATCAGCTCCCTCATGCTCGGATGACCTGAAGAGGAGAACTTTAAACACGAATCACAGGCAGACTTTCTAAGAGACTCCAAAAAAAGGAGGAGGTCATCAATACAACTGTATTTTATGATTTCTTATTTAATTGAAATTAGGTGCCTCCCCAGTGGTCCACAATTTGAAAATGGTCTTTGGTTCTTTGGTTGAACTTGCTAATCTCAGGAAATACTTGATCGAATTGAAATATCACTGAAAAATTAATTTGTGTAAGACACAAAACTTGACATCGATATGCAGGAAATTGAAAAAAAAAATTATAGAAAAAAATGATACTGAAACTTAATTTTTGTTGCAGGAAGTTATATCAAGAATGACTCTACAAGGTCCTGTGGATAATGAAGTATTGCAGGAGATGGGCCTAACGCTACATACAGATTCGCAAGGAAATAGCATCAAAGTTGTTCCTTTGCCACGAAATTAGAAATAAATTAGTTATGATAATTGGCATACGTTATAAATGTAGTTATAATCCCGTATAGTAGATGAAAATCCTATATGAATTTTGATATTTATTGCAATTATCGAATGGAATAAATCGTTAAATCGTTAATTCGGTCGCAGTTTATAGTGTTGCCCTCTTTAGAACGTCAAAATGAGTGTTTCTCTGAAAATTCACCTTATCTCTCATCCCGAGGCTGATCTCCAACAGATTTATATGGTTAGAATCTGTCACTACTTACAATTACACGTACATGTAATGTTGCAATTGCTATGAATATAGTATATAACCTATTCGTTTTCGTCTTCGTTTTGTTTTCTCCAAGAGGAATGCACTACTCTAGTCTTAAATTATACGAACAAATGAATACAGTGTTTATTGATAAGTAAATCAAAGTGTACAATGTAAGAGTTTTTTTTTTCCTGAGGCAATTGACTCCTATGTAATTACATTATACTTTACGTTCTCGTACTCTCTTTTACTCTACGTAATAAAGAAATGCGTTTGCTTGAGCTAAAGAATAATAATATACAAATATAAGGCTCAAGATTTGACTAATGTCCAAAATTCTTTCACCGTTGATAGGTATTCCTTGCATGCCATAAGTAGGTTACATAATATGTACAACAGACGGACCGGTAGTATAAGTTCAGAACGCAATTTGCCATTTTGATATTTCAGAACGCAATTTGTTATTTTGACTTGGACATTAGTTCTCATTTTACATTTGACGTTGGTTGTCAAGGTTGACAACAATTTATTGTTGTTCTCAATTCTTGAATTAAGTTCTGTGACAAAAAAATATTTAACTTTTGAAAGCATCAGAAAAGCACCGAAATGGTAAAAATAGCTCTGCAAATAAAAGCGTCTTTGGAGTGTATAGAAAAATTATACACAAACCATCCTTATTACCAATGGTTTTTGAAATTAAAGTGCGGAAGCTGTGGAGAGGTTACCGATAAATTTCACGATCTCACTGAAGCTGAAAAAGTTCCACAGAAACATAATAGATCTGAGACAAATTTGCTTATAAAATGCAAACTGTGTTCGAGGGAGAATAGCATTGATGTTATCGAAGGAAGTAATGGTATGTCCAAATCGTTTGCGTTAAATATCTTGACTAAATTTTACATCAAGATTGTAAAGCGTAAAAGTAATATGGAACTTTGTATATTATTAACTTTTTATTTCCTGTAGGTGTACTAACAAGTGATGATGGAAACAAATTCAAGACATTAGTTATATTTGACTGTAGAGGTGTGGAACCTGTAGATTTTGAACCTAAGTCAGGATGGATTGCTGAATCGGAAAATGATGGTAAAATCTAATTAAAATACATTCAAAAGTTTCTTCTATACCTATACCTATATTTCTACATTTAATGTATGCAGATAAATGATTTGATGTTATGTTATGTTTAATACTACTTTAAATAAATTTAAAAAACTCCTAGACCACATCTCAGCTTACCTTCAGGCAAGATTGTGGTCAATCACTGCCCTATTATAGATAATAAATAAAAAAAATACTGTTTAACCCATTCTGTCATTGAAAACAGAAGATAGAGAGACACATAAACTATTCTTTGTTTTTATCCAAGTTCAAGGCAAGCAGAACTGGTGTGATGCTAACTTCTAGTATATTTTTTCTAATCGAAAACAGTAGTGTTAATAATGTTTCAAATTTGTAATTTCAGGAAAAAAATTTGAAGATGTTGATTTATCAGAAAAAGAATGGGCCGACTATGATGAGAAGAATCAGACTTCTGTTGGAGTGTATGAGCTGGAGTGGCAATTTATAAAAGTCAAGTAAATTTTACCTTAAGTATCATATTTTCTATGCATTTGTTATTAAATAAATATTGTTTCAATCTGTTAATCAATTTTAATTATAAAAACCAGTTTGGTTTACTAATTCATAAGAAGATAGACAGTACCTAAAATTTTATTTAAAGTTATTTTATGTAGAAATATAATAACTTACTTGCATATTTAATCATTCAGTGGTTTCTGACTTTCTAAATTAACTTCATAGCATAGTCTATGTTGAGCAGTATAACGAAAATGTCTAAGCAGGGTCTACTTCTACCAGTTATTGGTTCCAAAAACCATCCAGTGACACCTTGTTTAATTGTATACTGTACATTTTTAACACGCTTTTATTAGCTTCACTTGTATGTTTGTATGTATGTATGTAACTCACACCCGTTTTTCTCCCA
>NC_052128.1:588144-595011 GCF_012273895.1 Zerene cesonia | reverse complement strand
AAATTATTTTATAGTTTTTAGTTTGATGTGCTTGAAAAGCGTGTTTTTTAGTTTTTTTAAACTATATTTTATTTAAACATGTTTAGATAGACACCCCTAAAAATAGCCTTACCTGTTGCAAGGCACCGGGCATCAGTTTTTTGCTAGAACCTTTGTCCTTTGAGAAAAGTATGGGAGCTAACATAGGTCTGTTGTGTGGTTTGTTATTTGTCGTGCGTGACGAAAAATGGTTGTTGTACATATAATAAGAAGAATTGAGTCTTTAAATATTTTGAAATGAAATATTTACAAAATTGTTATCAGGTTTTTCTACGACTAAAGCCATTAATTAAATTGCAATAGTCTAACGAGTAACGAATGAATTAGGTTATTTTCGATTAACTTGACTTTTAAAATTGTTTTCATCATCAAATCATTCTAATATAGTATCGTATAGAAATTTCAAAGGTGTCTAGATGAGACAATTCTGAGTTGCCTCTCCCCCTAAGGCCACAGCTATCTTACACCATATAAAATGTCAAAACATGAATGTGTGAAATTTAGAAGTTGTATCTATTTTTATTGAATATTTTTTTTGTCATGCAGCTCCCATGAACATTTACAGTAAGGCAATTTGCAGGGCAATTTGCAGTGTGCTTACATTGCTGTAAATGAATTGCAGACTTTAAAAGGTGTGGAATAAAGAAAAAATGTATATAAGAATAATTTCGATGTGTGGATTCCTCAAAGGTTCTGAATCTGCTCATAGGGTTTGGTCCCACATCCGTTTTAAAAGCGTTTATGAGTTGAGTATGAGTTAATAAAAGCAAAGTCCTTCACAACTCTATAATAAGTGAGGTTACGTATTTTGATTTTTATTGTAGTGGTTGTTTACTTTCGTTACTTTCTGTTCAACCTACGTAGGTTGACGAGTAGTATATAGTATGTAGTAGTAGTATGTATTCGTCTACACAAAATTATGTATAAGTTAGACGAGTGTTTGAACACACATACCTTGGTAAATATTTACTGGTTTAAAAACTGGTTTTCCATAAATTGAACTGGTTATTCTACTGGTTTAAAAAATATTTTATATTGAATAGCCCTAGAGGAAGGATGGGAAACCACGGGGAACAGCTAGTAATAATACTAGTTTAATTAATTTAATTAATTAAACCCACTTAAATCACATAATTCGGTTCTAAGTGAAGAAGATCCGGTCTACTGCGTAACCTATAAAAAAAATCTTGATCCTTCCTGTAAAGCTAGGTTTCTACCGCCAAAATTGTCAATCAGTACTAAAATTTTTGCCGTAACATGAACAATTATTATTAAACACGCATAAAATTGACCACGGAATAGGAAGATAATAACGAAAGTAAAACAGTCACAGTCGAATAAACATGTGATATTATGCAACTCTATATAAGCGATAAATTACGCTTTCCTATTAACAGTTATTTCGAGTTTTTATTTAATCCTAAGTGCAGGTATATTTACTATGTTCATAAGAAAAAAATGCACCAATGCTCTTTTTAGTTACCTAGGATGATCTTGGTAGCTATTAGCTCTCATTCACAATTTAGGAAAAGAATTTTTCAATATTATTTTGTGTATAATATCGACGTATGCGCGCGCATTGATATAATAATTTACGTAATAAATAATTCTAATAAATTAGAAATTTCGTTGTTACTAATAAATAAAACATATTTGAACGTAACATTTGTTTTATCTTCACGTAAAATTCATTCACACGAGAATATTATGTACAACAGTTATATAAAGTAAAAGTTAAAAAGAAAGAATAAAGATTTTTCTTTGGTCGAATGTTTAGGCGGGATTGAGAGTATTTAAGTAAAATGTTCGTACACATAATATCACAGCGTCCCACGTTTTATAAATAAGCACACACAACGTTTATGCATTAAATTAAACAGTAAATTATTCTATTTCTTAAATTATTCGGTGGCGGCGGTTGAGGGGGTTGCCGTGGTGACCTGGTAGTCTGACTGATAGACATCGTCGTAGCCCGACATCCCGTTGACGGTGACTCCGTTGGGAGTCCCCGTGACCTCCTCGTCGGGGCCGCTACCTCCCATCATATCCGCCGTGACTCCTGCGATCAAATGATGAACTGAACTACCTCCTTGAATATTATCATCGTTGATAATTTGGAAGGGATGGTGTATGTACACTGGGACCTCTACTGGCACCTGGACTGGCACTTTGACCGGCACCTTGACTGGATATGGAACTTTAACTGGATAAGGCACTCTTTTCTCAACGGGATACGGTTTGGGAATGTAAATGGGAACTTTCTTTTCAACCTCCACCCTATGAGGTACTGGTACCTCGACCCGTACTGGCACCTTTTTCTCAACTTCAACGGGATAAGGGACTCTTTTCTCGACTGGCACGTGTATCGGATGAGGAACTTTTACCGGATAAGGTTTCGGATACGGTACCCTAATAGGTACGTGTTTGATAACTTCCACCGGTTCTCTGACTTTAACTTCGATAGGGAATGGGACCTTCTTTTCGATAGGGAAAGGTTGCGGAATAAGAATTTTAAAAGGTACTGGATATGGAACTCTTTTCTCAACTTGCACAGGCACAGGATATGGTTTGTCAACAGGGACCGCCACTTGAACCGGATATGGAACGCGTTTTTCAACTTGTACTGGAACCGGTTGGGGAACTTTTACTTCTACCTGTTTTATGACTGGAATTTGATGAATGACAGGAAATGGTCTCGGTATATACTCTTTTTCTATAACTTTAACTGGAACCGGTTGGGGAACTTTGATATGAACAGGGTACGGAACTTTTTTCTCCACAGTAACCGGGTATGGTCTATTAACTACTTTAATTTTCTCTACTGGTACCGGCACAGGCACTTTTTTCTCGACGGGATAAGGTTTAGGCACTTCAACTTTGTAAGGAACGTTCACAGGTTTTTCAACAGTTTTAATGTAACGATGATGGTGATGATGATGATGATGCTTAATCTTCGTATATACCTTTGATTTGCTGCTTGCTTCGGCTTGCAGTTCGCTTAAATCGAATTGTGGAGCATGTGTTACAGTTGTTGGTCGCTTTTTTTTACCAAATATCATCGCATTGGTCTGTGGTATAGCTGGCTTGGAACTGCGCAATGACTCCTTTACTGGAATCAGGCCATAAGTGTGCAAATACAATGGATTTTTTATTTGATTTGGCTCGGGCTGTTCATCTGTAAACTCAACAATGGGTCGATTGTGTGAAACATAACTATCAGAAGGATTAACAAATATACTTGTTGGTCGTTGGTTTCCATATGCACGTCCCGGTCGACGGCTTTGATAGTTATTTTTAGGTTGCTGATATTTATAAAATATATCTAGTTCATTGTCTTTGTACAAGTTTGAGGCGTAGTTGTTAGAAAAGTAATCATCTGCTTGGTTATCGAAATATGCATCAACTGAACGTTTTCTTCGATATGTCGCTGGTTTTTTGACTTTTGCAAAATGTGACGGACGTATCGGAACCCATTCATTTGCCCCAATGTGTTCCACAGTTGCTTGTGTCGTTGTTGTCCTATTTTTAGAAGCTCTTGTAACTCTTATATATCCTTTTGTCGTTGATTCGAGGCTTTTTGTTGATTGTGTTACAGATTTATCGCCATAAGCGAAAACACGTTGATGTGAACTAGACGAACCGACACGGTCAAAGTCACTGCTATTACTAATTGTATTCGTATCGATTGAGCTAGTTTTATTTGCCACAGTGTTATTCATTTTTTCTAAAATCCTTTTCGGCCAAATTCTCTTCGTTCTTAATAGCCTCTTCGTCGTAGATGGTGCAAATGTTGTTGTAGTATAGTTGTAGATATTGATATAGGGTGGTTTAATGTAATCCGTCCTGATACCATTGACAGTCTGGACCGGGATACTTATCTTTATAGGAGCTTTTGGTACTGTTAAAGGTTTTCCTGTCGTTGCAGCATATACCAACGGCTGAGGCTGGGGATGAGGAGTGGGCTTATTGTAATAATGTTGGGTTTGCGGACCTGGTGGCTTAACATTGTAATGCAACACACCAGGAAATTGATAAATGCCATTTGTAACTTTTAAAGGTTCTTTGGTATACACGTGTCTCGGTGGTGGAGGCTTGTAGAAATGTTTGACGGGGACGTAATACTTTTTATCTGGAGTGAGATAGATCGGCGGTTTACTGGGCGGCCTTTGTTCAATTTTAAACGTTTGGTTGAATGTTGGGGTAAGTTGTTGTTTAATTTGCTTGACAGGAAGTGTTGTTAAATTGGTAACCACAGGTACGGTCTTAGCTTCCACGGCCATCTGGTCGAAGCTGCCATCGTCTTTCGCGCTGGCTGAGCATCCATTTAATATAGTCGCTAGCGCAATGAGGATTGCTGTCTGTAAAGAAAAAAATATATTTTGACTAAACCAATCGACTCAACCTTATACAAACTAACCGTAAATTAACAATTAGAGCTATAAATATATTGGATAAAGTATTAGTAACTATTAAATATATATATTAATCAGCTAGTTATTATTTTATTCGCCCCGCTTTCCTCCGAGGTGTATAAATATAGTCTATGTCACTCAGTGAATAGACAGCTTTCTCATAGTGGAAGAATTTTGGAAATTGTAGTATTTGCGTGAAGACGTTAGAAATTTACAAAAATACAAAAGTTTCTTCTTCATAATATTAGTGCAGATATACCCTAGCATTTTTCGGGCGTAATTTTTTTAAAAACTTCAAAAATTTTAGTATGCTTAATTTTTTTATTTACACAAATATAATCACATGCTTTCTGTTCTTGCACATAGGCATATTTCTTACGGAAGAATTTCGAACAAAAAGTATAATTTATTCGCATTTATTTGTAGCGATAGTGAAAACAGCGAAAACACTTCATCACAACTAAGAAACTGAAACGTGCGAGTTGCGTGATTATAAGAATCAATTTATTTTTAAACGTTCCTCGAAATACAAAATAATTGTTTTCAATACAATAACTATATCACTTTTTTAATATTTGCGACTTAAATTCACAATAATCACTTCACTCGACCAGCGTTTCCACTTCACTTTTTTAATAATTGTCAAATGTCACTTGTTTTCCCGCGCTTTTTAAATGATATGGATGTACCTACCAAAAATTGTTGCATAGTGCTGTAGCGAATCTCGATCGCAGCCATTCGCGTAATGATACATGCGCGGAAGCGCTGCACACTTAAATAGCATTTGTTCGTGTATTGTACTTTCTCTGTCACAGCACATGTTTTGTATCGTCAGAACTTACTATGCTGTTTGTTTATAGGGACGCCCCAATAAGGAACCTTATTGACACACTTATCTAAAATTTAGACGATTTTTGTTTACCTTACTTATTACTTATTTAAGCTTATTAGCTTTACTTATTAGTGGAAGAACTGGTGAAATTATTGTCACCAGTGCTTCGACTAATCACAATTAAGTAACTATATACTATCTCTTATCTCTTGTCTCATCTATTTTCTTAGGAGTGAAATAAAGTGGGGGGGAATTTTTTGTAGAAACATTTGTTTCATGTGATCGGTTAAACTTCTTATCTCCCATCAAGTCCAAATCTTTCAGGATTTGGTCCTTTTAGATGACTTTTGATCGCTACCTAATTTAATGCTCAGAAAAAATCAAAACGAAGGAATGTGAAGTGTTTTAGTTTTTATTATAGTGTTATAATAGCTATAATTATTTATACAATATAAACCGGAAAGATTTGTATTTTGCTTGTTAGAATTTTATACAAAAACTACTCGACCTATGTGAGGATTTCAACATATTAATAAAGCAATATTTTGACCCAGTAGCATTGCCTATGCCTAATTGTATTTTATCCAAAGTCAACCAAGGCAAAGCCATTCATGTGGCTAGTTACATATATATTAATTAAGTTAATGTTCTTTAGGACATGGCAAAAACGGGGTATATTTTATGTAAGAGCCCGAACTGAGGATAAACGTTTTTTTATGTCAAAGCGGGCAACTGATCTGGTGGTTCGCCGATGGTAAGCGATCACTATCGTCTAAAAACATTGGCAGAGGTAGTGCCTCTGCGAATGCGTTACCCGCTTTTATGGGATAAGGTATAAGGAAAGGTTTGATGACTGGAAAAATGTAATGGACTGGGACGGATCAGTAGAAAGGAAACAGGCCTCCGGACCCTCCACCCACCAAAAGAAATGTTGTTGCACGCCGCGGGTACTTCTCTAATGCGAGCTGGGCCAATTCGTGCCGAAGCGTGCTCGAATCGAACACTGAAAACTGATTAAAATTTAGACTGTGATTTCTCAACCGAAATACTCGTATGTTTAGATTTTTCCTAGCTAGCTAAGAATCTAGCTGCTAGGTAACCAAATTTCAATCATCAAACATTAACCAATATTGCAACGTTTACTTCTATACTAATATTATAAAGAGGTTGTTTATAACTTTGATTTGTTTATAACATTTTTGGGGAACTAGTTGTATTTTACACTTTAACACAATTGATCGAAAAATGCAATGGGAAGTCATTGTAATGTACTTAAATTAAGTCGGAGGAATAAGGGATTTGATCATTTATTCGCTTTAATGGTCAGTTTAAAAAAATGTTCTCATTAGACCTACAATCGTTTCTTTTTTCACAAAAAAAGCTAAGCCAAGTTGTCAGAACTGAATCAAATTATATGGGTCACAAACATTCAAATAAAAAAAATCATCAAAATCTCAAAAAAGCAATACAGAGAAGCTGCTTTTGTTGAAGTCGGTTAGAAAACATTGGTACATAATATACCTAGTCTTGCCATAAATATTGTAATAAAGAAAAAAGAAAATTGTTAACTGCAAATAACATTTA
>NC_052128.1:575177-587144 GCF_012273895.1 Zerene cesonia | reverse complement strand
AAAAATGACAGATTCGAAATTCAAATGTAATATTTTTTTTATAATTAAGTGTAACAGTATTTATGGCCAGACTAAGTAATATGTATCTTAAATGTTTTTATCGCACAAAGATTTTTTTAGGTAAATAAAAGAAAAAAAAAAGTTGCAATGTCTTTTTTAGACCAAAGACGAGAGATCTTTTCAAAATAAATGATTTTGTTATCAAGATGAATTATGTTATTTGGTTTATAATAACATCACAGCCGCCGGAGTAGGTTCGAGTAGACTAGTATTGAATTAAAGGTAACTGGATTTAACAATTTTATGTAGTAACTAGCTGACCCGGCAAACGTTGTTGTGTCTTATCATTAGGGGTATGAAAAATAGACGTTGGCCGATTCTCAGACCTACCCGATATATGCATACAAAATTTCATGAGATAAAATTGTTTAATTAAATTTAATCAAATATATTGAGTAATTAATGATTAAATTATTTAATTTCCCTGGATGTCGTCTGTCGGGAGTGTTTAGTATTCTTATTTATTTTTATATAGGTTAATTAAGTTTTATGTAAACGAGAGAAATATTGTACACATAAACGTCAAACTTTTCTATTTGTCAGAATTGAACAAAATTAATACAAATATAATAGACAGTTGTTACAACAATTCCACGTATATTTAAAATACAGTTAATAATAGTTATGTTACCGAATTAAATTGGTATTAATAAACTTGCGTAATGCGTATAATTATTTATGGTATTCACCATAATAGCTTAAATAATTAAATATCTTTACATTTACGTGATTTTAAATTTTCGTGTTCATTCAGTAACAGTCGATTGATTAGCAATATTAGATGTTTATATCAATAAATTATTTATAGCATTATCCGTGTTACACAATCGACTCTACTGTTGACTACATTCAATTGAATATTTATTTAATACCTTATTTGCAATAATTCTCATGGCATTTACTGTTTAACATTTTAATCAAATTATTTTTCAACTAGGTTAAATCATAGATAAGAGACTCGCAAATCAATGTTACCAATGATATAAAAAATCGCGCGAAGTAAAATGCCGCGAAATGGTGATTTACCAATTTCCTGTTTCCGTTCTTCCGTACGTTAGTTTAATACAATTGGCCAACTTACGCAACGATGTAAATATTTGCACGCGAGAAATTACTCTACTATTTAATTAGTAACACTCATTGTCTGTATCTGAACTGAAGTATTGGACTAAGTTTGTCTTTCAGTCAGCTTCTCAGGAACATAGGAATATAAATAAATAAGGATAAAATTATTACAGTCCTATTTATTGTATTACGTGGTACACCATAGTTGTTTTGTTTACATAATCGTAATCATGTTACTCATTTTTTGGAATTGTTATGAATTGTGATGATTGTTAATTAATACATTTTTTATTCTTCAATATCATCAATGTAAAATAAATTAGATTTTTTGTTATTGCATGTAGATTGTGGAATTGTTTTATAGATGCAATTATATACATTTACTAGTTCGCCAGGGTTTTACCCGTGGTTAATAATAATAAGGTGGTTAGTAATAGCCCATGTCAAGGGTTGTAATTGCAGCTTTCCAATGGTGAAAGAATTTTTGAAATCGGTCCAGCCTCGGTTCACGCGTGATGACGTGACCTAAGAAAATAGATGATTCATATATGTGTATAGAATTTCAATTCTGAAGCACAATAAAGCTACACAAAAAGTTGATAAACTTTTTTTAAAGATATTTAAATAAAACAAAACACAGTTATAAATCATTCTATTTCTTTTAATATTTTCAGCCTATATTTATCATCTGGAAAGCGAATTTTCACGATTTGGCGGATCTCTTCACAAGTGTAGGTTTCTGTTAGTTCCTTATCTGTTTTCCAGATCTCAGCTATTTCGAGAAGTTGAGCTTTTAGTAGTTGCGGCATTTTAACGAATTTTCTCCAAGCTTCTACCTTGGTCTCAAATTTTATTGGCTCCTGGAACAATTTTATATTATAAACAGCGAATGTATTAAAGACTATAGTTAATTTCTGTTGAGATTTTTCCTGAATTTTCTTAATTTCAATAAACCTCACGGCGCCCGAGACCTTTCCAACGAATGCAAAACCGTGGAAATCGGTTCGTGCGTTCAGGAGCTATAGCGTCAGGAAGGAAAACCCGACTTATTTTTATATAGTAGATTATAATATATCGATGTGGAATCAGGGTTCGATATGATCAATATCAAATGCAAATGGACAAATGACCCTTATCACAGGCACATGGAATCGAAACGATAGAAGAAATTCGAAGGATTGAGATGGGATCATTTCGGCCTTGCCACGGTAGACGCAGACACAGACGAGGTTACGTAAGACGCAAGTTCGAACCCCGCCTCATGAACAAATTTTTTCTATTCTTTATCTACGTTTTCATTTTATTTATATGAAAATAGATCATTTATCAATTTTTATTTTGACTTGTGAATTAGAGTGGTGCGGGAAAAAATGTATGTTATCTACAGTAAAATAAAAACATACCTCAAATAACGTTTTAATCTCCTTAATAGAATCTTGAAATCGAATAGCTAACATGTAAATAAGTTCTTCATCAACTGGTTTGATATCCACAAATATTCTAGTGAGCATGCTCTGGCACAATGCTTGTATGAGAGTGCACAGTGAGAGCTGGTACATGCGAGACGGGAGGATATTGTACCAGCTGCTTTTCAGTTCCTTCATCAGGGTTATGGAGTTGTTGATTGCGTAGTTGAAGGTGTCGTAGGAATCTAGCGACCAGGGTAGCTCTGAAAACAATTAGTACATTTAATTCGTAAATTTGTATTAAATTTGATCATAAGACTTATGGCAGACAGTTCAAGAGGAAGAAAGAAAAAAAATCACAAGTTGCCGAAGAATATTTTCTCTGTATCTGTTATCTATTGCATAAAATTTTTATATACAAATTATACTCTTTGGAAGTGCAACATCAATTAGAAAAAACACATACCATTTGCTTCAACTTTTTCCACAATAATGTTCCTTTGATTTTGCAAATAAAGAGACATTTTCTCTAATCCAACTAGCCTTAAGTCCTGTATGCATTCCAATAAGGCAATATTAAGAAGATCAGCTAAGGTATCCGGCAAAATAATCTTCCATGGAGGTCCGAGTAAACTGTGTGCTAAGTAGAAGCAATTGTTGAAGAATAATGCTGAAATAAATATTAAAAATATAATTGAGAGCAGCTTCTTGTATGTACTATATTGAAATCATATTGTATTAAGAAAAAATATATATGAATTTTATTAGAAATGTTCTCACCTATATCTAAAGGACAACAGTCTAGATTAACTCTGAACTTTTTTGGTACAAGGCATTGATACATAACAGCAATATCTTTTATGTATACAACCAGTTGATTACTATACTTTTCCGGCAATTTTACACTCTCTTCCAAATGCTCAATAATAATAGTCATTATCTTTTTAACATTTTGAGATATGACACACTTTGGAAGAAATAGCGGGCTGTTTAAATCGTATACAAAATCTTTCTGTGTTACATCTAAAACCGATTCATTTTCTATTTCAGTGACTGTGCCCACAGTTATTGTTCCGTAAGACAAACTTTCAAGTAACAGTTTACGAACATCATTCAAAAGTTTATCACACTTTTTATTATACAGCACACATTCTGTATCATTGATGTATTTATTCAGTGGTGAATTTTTTTCTTCCACAAACTTTAAATCTATCAGAAACTTATTGAATGATTCCAGCTCAATAACAATATTTTTATAGTTCTGATAACTACTGTCACAAGATGGCAGGTTATTTCTGATGCAATCTTCTATAATTTTTGTAAAGAAATTGGACCTTATGGATTTAGCAAACACTTCAATAAATGTCATATCAGCCTCCAGTTTTGATCCTAAGGTTGATTGTAAAAATTCAAACACTGCTGTTAAATTGTTAAATATTGTTTGAAAATTTGGTTTTTTAGGATCACTTAGATCTATTTTTATGTTAAATATAAGTGCTCCTACATGATCTTCTGTAAATATATCACAATTATGCCTTACAACATTATGTAGCAACTTATTTACGAAAAAATCAGAAAATAAACCAAGTTCTACATTAAGACGTTCAGTGGAATAAAGAGATTTTAATAATTTTTGTATCAATATTGGATCACTTTGTTGTATACATAGAGAGTATGTGAGTTGATTTACACCTTTTCTTTCTGTCCAAGTAAAGATTTCTTCCCATTCTATGCTCAAGTTAGCCGTATACACAGCTATTTGATTTTCAGCTTGTGCAGAAAGATTAGATAGAGCTTTAGACATATTTCCCTCATATTTTAAAGATCGTAGTTTTACAAGTAAATCCCTTACACTTAATATGGCGTCACAGTAATTATATCTTCCCAACTCATGATTAGCTTTCTCAAGTATTGATTTTCCTTCTGCCACAATGCAAAGGTCTTTTAAATGGTTTATTGAATCATTTAATTTATCACAATAGTTTTTAAAGTCCTCTGTTTTATATTTACTTTCAAGTGCTTCGCATATAGTGGTTATTTCTCCGTTTAATTTATCATATTCTAAAAATATGTTTTCTTTTCTGTTTTTATAATTTAACTGCTCCAGGCTTCTTGTTGGTGTGAAATTTAAATACAGATCGATAAAATTTTGTTGTAAATTCCACGATAGCATTTGAACTTTTTCAATAAATTCCTTCATTTTCTGTATCAATTCATTGCGTTGTTTTTTCATGTCTTCGGGTGTAATTTTAACGTCTTCCATTGTAACAATACGACCTTTACCTTTTAAATTGCCCTATAATAACGTATAGAAGAAAATTTACAAAACTTTTTAATAAATGTGTAGTTAATTAAGATTTAGTATGAATTGAATCACAAATCAAAATTCATAAATCGAACTAAATGGAAAATTCAAATTTGAAAATTCGAAAATAACTGGCCATTTTGACATTATTTTGACAATGTCACAGCGACATTCCGATAATTTCGACGCGTTCCGTTTTAAATATTACAGCCTTAATAATGTATAAAGATTAATTAGCTATTACTATAATTCTTTTTTAATGTATTATTTTTAATGAAAAAGATACCAAGGAACTATTGTTTAAAAAACTAATGCATTGCAATACTGAAATGTTGCCGCCTGTAATTAAATCTCAAATATTCATGACTATTATACAATTTTGTTAAATCAATATTAATTATTAGTGAAAGGTTTAGAAACTGTATTAGAGTTTTTAATTGTTAAAGTGATACTTCAACAAACACATATTTAGTAAAACTAAGAAGCTATGAATGAAAATGAAATTGAAAGTTTAAAAACCGAATTGGATCATGAAAAAACATGCAGGTATTAATATTTACATCACTGCATTTATTCAAGTACTTCTTAATTACAATAATTACATAATAAAACAGAGAAGCAGCTGCGTGGCAAAATGGTGAGCTCGAAAAACAAATAGTATGCATACAGGAAGATTTGCGCAAACCAGATTTTCCTTGGGACTATGACAATGATTTACAGAAGGAGAGTTCGCGACATAAACAATTACTGGAAGCTATAGAGAATTTACGAGACCAACTCCCTATATTGAGGGATAAAATAAGAAATGCAAAAGTTTGTGGCCCAGGTAACGTACTCCTTAATTTTTAACCACCATCCCCAAAAACGATGGAGGTTCTCTATGTATGCGTATTTTAATCTGTATTATTTTTTAATTCGAGACTGAATTTTGATAACTTATAAATACAAAATATCCATTTCTTTTCTTTTTTTCAGACTGTAAACTGAAACATGATGATTTGAATATTAACTTGGATATTCTGACTCCTGTAAGTGACAAATCAATATTTTTGTTTAGGATTTACAAAGGTTTTGGTAAATAGAAATGTATTCAATAATATACAGAATAAAAAAAATTATGAGCCTTCCTCTTCATTCCCCGTATTCAACTAATACGAGCGCAATAAATATGTAATGGTTTAAATTAAGGAAGTTTATTATCTTATCTTATCCTTTATCATTAAAAAATATATATTACATAGCTAAGTACATTTCCTCGTTATTGTAAATTTCATGATATCGCACAAGAGCTTTAGCGCAATTACATTTTCCAAAAAAAGATGTTTAAAATGTGGTAATTAATGTGATCAATGAAACGTATACATTTTGAGATGCTCATTTAAAAATACATAAAAACATCGTCCTTCGCATTTTTTTTTTAACTATTACAATATCAAGTTTTTTTGTTACAAAAATATCCTATACCGTTTGCATAGATGTATTCATCGTTGTTTCAAATATGCTGTAATTCGGTCGGGTAGTATAAATAACGTAATACACGTCAGATTTACCTTTACATCTTTATTATTGACACAAATAATATTATATGTTAAACAAGATATCGGTAAGGATTCTGAAATTGTAAATTTCGCAGGCGGAGCTTTTACGAACGGTGAAACGTTTTGAACGTCTGAAAACCGATTTGGTTAGCACTTTACGAAGTAAAGAGTGGCGATTGGATTCAGAGTCTAAGGTATGTTAAACTGCCAAACAGCAATCGACAAATTTCAATTTGACTTGAAGCATCAATCTTTGGTTAAATAACTTCCATAAAATTAAATAAATTTCAGTTATTCGTGCGGGTGAATGATCAACGGACGTATCTGCAAAATGAACTTATGATTTGTCAAAATAATATAATGCGTTTACAAAGAAACGGCTCGTATTGGCAGTAAGTATTAGCGATCGTCGCAAAAATGGATTTTCTTTTAAATGTGATTAGAAATTTCTTTTCAATTCTTGATAGATAACAAAAGGTCCTTGTGTCCATTTTACAAAGAATGTTGTATGAAAAACAAAACACAATAACCAATTTTTTGAGCATTTTAATGCTGATATGTTCCAGGAATATTCCAAGAAAAAACGACGAGAGAGTACTGGACCCAAAGCGAGGACCAATAAAGAAAATATTCTGTAGCGATCGCCTGCCGCCCATCGTCACATAGAATTCTATTTCATTATAATTATCTTTCACACATTACACAATGTTTCAGAATCGAATAGAGCAAAATGTATGGAATATATCGTCACTCGTGTTTAATAGGAATGTAGAACATAGAGGTTATTTATATACAGAGGAAATATCTATATGCGCAAAAAATGAGCAATGACCCTCAACCTCATTTCATCTAATGATCCCTTTATGTAATAATACTTTTCAGCACATCACCTATTTTATATCTTGTATTTTTTGCATAAAAGAAATTTGACTTTCGATTTTAAAATTAATATCAAATCATGGTTTCCATGTTGCTGCTATATTTTTAATATTACTAGAATCAATGTAGGAATAGGCTTTAGTTTCAGTAAATTTTAAATTAAAAAATAAAATATTACAAGTCGGCCAACGCCCCCAATATTTTCTGGACTCCTCACTGACCCCCTCTAGGCCTTCAGCGCATTGGGACGTTACCGCCCACTTTGAGAAAGACTGGCCTACAATATCAACTATCATATTATATAGGCAGGGTAGTGCGAATTTCTCTCTTTCTAAAAGTCGAACGCCTCAACGCAAAAGCAGATATTTATTTTCTCTACTCTCTATTACCTCTATGAAGTAGACTGGTACATAATTGGACGTAGAATATAATATTTTTGACCACGTACACAGTTAGAAAGTACGTACGTTTTCTAACATGTAATTGGGTTTAAATAAATAGAAATACAATAATAAGTAAGTAGTATTGTTTTATTTCATTCTTCTTCTAACTATTATTAATTCACAAAATATTACAAGTTTACAGTTATTACAGTTTTATAAATAAGGCAGTTTTGAGTAATTTATTGGAATATTATAAGAGTAATAATTAGCTATTAATGTTTCAATTCGACCCATAAAATAACCCGTGTGATACTCTCTTACACACTTACCACCTATTTTAATCTAAGTATTGTTGTCATAACCTAATTAATATACTATTACTTATTATATATAAAACTTTATATTTAGTATATTGGTACTATATTACTTGTGGGTTATCTCGCAGGATAGTCTATAGACGTGCCTAAATAATCTTCGTTATCTGTATCTTCATAGGAATAGCGAGGCTTGTTGTACTTGGAGGCTGTAATATAAAAATCAGATTTAAATAATTTAATATTGTCAAGAGAAGCATGGAAATACTTAATTATATTAATCACAATTTGATTCTTTTTTTCATACCTTTACATGCAATAAGTTATAGCTACCTTGTATTGTTACTTCAAGATGAAACTGTATTTAAGAGTTTCATCTTTCTTTCAGTTTTTTTTTTTAAATAAGATGCATTCACTACACTCATTTCAATCAGGTATCCATATTCCATCTAAACATGATCCATACCATACCTGACTATGTATTTAAAAGTTAGTCAAATTTTTGGGATAAATTTAAACATTTTATACAGTAAAGTAGAACTAGTAAAGAGTGTGCAATTTACTTTCAAATCCAAGTCATTTGACTCATTTGAAAGAAGAAAGAAACAAAGAAAGAAACATTTATTTATCAGGGACAGCACAACACCCTAATGAAAGAAATTATACAGACAAAAAGCAACAAATAGATACATTTATACATATAATATATAAAATTACACAAACGAAGAAGACCAGCATCAGATATGAGGAGTGTGTCATAACGACCCAGACAAAAAGGGGACAACCCAGCCTATGCTGCAAAAAATACATTGACAGCGCTGTTTTTCAGTGTCCCCACTCATCCAACCGCTGGGAGCCTTAATGAATGTATCCAGTAGTTTTGTGTGTGTGTGTGTGTGTGTGTGTGTGTATGTATGTATGTATGTATGTATGTATGTATGTATGTACGTACGCGGCACGCAGTGGTGGCGGTCGGTGTGCAGGCGCAGGCGCGCGGGGCAGGCGCACACGTAGCCGCCCGCCACGTTCACGCACGCGAACTCGCAGCCGCTCGCGTCCAGCGCGCACTCGTTTATGTCTGCCGTTTTTTGCAAGCGAAATGGTAAAAATGGTTAAAATTATTTCGGTAGTGGTGATCTTTAATTGTTAAATGATTTTTTAAGTGTTCTTCAATTTGTATTTTACGCAAAGTATTTTAATGAATTTGAGCGAAATATTACTTAGTTGTATATAGGTTAATTTTTCGTACGACATGAATCGGGGTATTTCTTTTTCATGTTTTTTTAATATTTTCATGTTAGCCCACCTTCATTTATAACAGGACCTTCGGAAAACTCCGTTTATGGTCCTTCGAGCCGGATCAGTGTACCATTTCATAAATATTAGCATAATTTTTTTCTTTTAAAACAGAATTTACATGAATATTTATATAAGTGAGTGGAATTGTTAAAAATAATAGGATATTTTTTAATTTTGTAGCACTTGATGTATCCGTGTACTCGTGTTGCATGTGCATTACTTGTTTATAGGCGTTTTATGTGAGTTGAGCGCTAGAGCGCTTTCTATGTGAGTCGTGCGTGCAAGGACGCGTGATGTGTCCGTCTGTACGTGTCACACACAGAGGGAGCTGTGTGAGTGTATGCACGTTAGCACGTGTGCGTGCACCGAGCACGCGTCTCACCGAGGCAGCGCGCGGCGGGCCCGGCGGCGCGGTAGCCGCGCGGGCAGGCGCAGCGGTAGCCGCCCGCGCGGTTGCCGCACACCTGCGTGCTGTGGCACGGGCTGTGCGCTGCGCGGCACTCGTCCACGTCTGTGGAATGTGTCTTTCACGTTTATAATATCCTACTATCCTTCCAAAGTTTGTAAGGAAGTGGGTGTGTTTGTTGCTCTGTCAGGCAAAAGCTACTGAACCGATTGCAATGAAATTTGGTACGTAGAGAGCTGGACAACTGGAATAACATATAGGTAACTTTTTATCCCAATATTCCTACAGGATACGGAATTTCGCGGATGAAACCGCGGGGCGCAGCTAGTCATGGATATTACACAGAGCATGTGCAGTTCAATTAAAAAATCTGTCTGTTACACGCTCGCCTCATCTCGAATCGGTTTTCAATTTGTGTGAACTTTTTGAAGTCCGACATCTTCACACAACACGTCTATCTAATCAATCTAAAACGAATACGTCTACAAACTGGAAGATGTCGGTACTATAAAACTTCTTATTAGCTTAAGATGGACTTATCATATAGTCATAATTTTGGGTGTTTTTCCTAAATGCTAAGATTTTAACAAGTAAATGAATGATTTCGAGTATGGAATAACCGCGAACTATACGAGAGTTATGTTTGCGAAAGACTGTTTCGTTCCACTTACCAATACAAATGTCATCTTCAGCATCGTGTCTGAAGCCAGCATCGCAAGGGCCTCGCTCGCTGCCGTCCAAGTTTTCAGTCACATTCACGTCATAATATGTGGGCATATTGGCTGCTGTTAGAAATTTTAACATTTTAGCCATTAAAATACAATACATATATGGGGGTCGAGCACGCTTTGGTACGAATTGGGTCAGCTCGCACCGGGGAAGTACCACACACCCACAGAAGACCGGCGTGAAATAGCATTCTGCTATGTTTCGTTCGGTGAGTGGGGGAGCCGGAGGCCCATATTCTTTTTCTTCTTTTCCTTTATTGCTCTCGCCAATCCTTTCTTAATCCCTTCCCAAAAAGTCGGCAATCCATTTGTAGAGGCGTCAAGTCTGCAATGGATCTTATGCCTCTATAAATGTTCATGGGCGGTGGTAGCGCTTACCATCAGGCGACCCACCAGCTCCATTGCCGACTGTGACATAAAAAAAAGAAATAACTAAAATCAGGTTAAAAAAATCGATATGACACCGACTGTAGGTACCATTTAAACATAACTGTCACGAAATAAGGTATAAATTTTTAATTAAATTTTTTATAAAACACTGCTCTCAATATATTTGTCGACCTTTTAATATGCGTTTCTAGTAATTGTTATAAGGACTCAAAGGTGCTTCAAGGGAGTCTACTTGAATAAATAAATGTATAACTTTGACTTTGAAGGATATTTGATGCATGAAATAAATTGCATGGATAAGAAAATTTAACAGAATTAATTTTCAAGTTACACGTTTAGACTTAAGACTGTAAATCGAGATAATCCTACTTATATGATAAATGCGAAAGTTTGTAAGGATGTGTATGTGTTTGTTGCTCTTTCACGCAAAAACTTCTGAACCGGTTGCAATGAAATTTGGTGCGTAGACAGCTGGACAACTGGAATAACATATAGGCAACTTTTATCCCGATATTCCTACGGGATACGGACTTACGCGGGTGAAACCGCGGGGCGCAGCTAGTACGTTATATGTATATATGTATATGCGAGGATAAACACAGAAAAGGCAACGTGCTTAGATTGCGCTGAAACAATGATACTGGCTGACGATGATAGTGAACAGTGAGATTAAAAGAGATTTTTTAGTATCTCTTCTCTTCTCTCTCTACTATTTACAAGACTTAATATAATCGTAATTTCCTTACTTGGTGCTGTATAATAATCATCGAATTCCTCGATCGTTGATTGAGGGGTGTATTCAGACTCAATGTCCGCCCCAATCTCAAATGTAGCTTCAGGTAAGTAGTCAGAAATCTGTCAAAAACCAAATATTAATGATAAATATAATAAAATTTACAGTTACTCATTTTTTAAGATAGCTACGAATAAATTTGAGAGATATAATAACGCTACTACGGTTTGGCAAAAAACGCGGGTTAGAATCCCGCCTCGTGATCAAATGTTTTTTAATCTTTCGAAATTTCTCATTCATAAAGCATTTCAATGCTATAAAACTAAAAATTAGATACAATACATATTAACTTACTGTATTATCTTCAGTATCCGAGCTGCTAAAAACATTATTTCCCAGTTGTTGCCTTTTGGGCGTGGGACATGGAGGTAGGCCACGACATCTCCTTATCTAATTAAAAA
>NC_052128.1:561192-574177 GCF_012273895.1 Zerene cesonia | reverse complement strand
GCAGGCCGACCAGCGCGACCAGCGGGACCACCAGCCCGCATCGTCCTGCTTCCCAATGTTTTCCGTTATATTCTTTTTAATTTCAGGGAAATGGGTTTGTAAGCTTATCTGTCCATATATATTTAAATGAACGAATTTAAATGAATTTCTTGCCTAACCGTAGCAACGCCTAGCCTCTCGGCCACCTTCTACTCTTTCAGTTTCATGTGCCTAAGGGGCACCACACGACATCTATTGAGATGATTAAGAACCACCACAACCAATACGAAACATTATTTCAATGATTACAATATTGTATCGATGGAACGCGCGATGGAGCACGGGTGGCCGAGAGGCTAGGCGTTGCTACGGTTAGGCAAGAAACGCAGGTTCGAATCCTGCCTCGTGATCAAATTTTTTCTATTCTTTCAAAATTTCTCATTTATAAAGCATTTCAATGCTATAAAACTAAAAATTAAATTGAACGTGACTTGTTATTTAATTTAATTTATAATTTCTTTTTCTCAACGAAAATACATAATGAAAAAAAGACGTTGATAATTACTTTTACTCTTGTATGTACCTCTTTTGAACTGATCGTTAAAAATAAAAGTATAAACTTTACCTCGCACGGCGGCATCTGACACTTTCTATGTTCTGTGGATGGGCCTTTACATGCAGATTCGTCTAAAATTATCTTATCCGTTTGAGTGGATTTATCTGCGAAATGAGAATCATTTTAAAGCAAATTACATTAATAACTTGTTGAAAGCACTAACAATAATTAAATTTGGTTCGAAAGAACTGATTTTCTTTGTAAAGTCAGGTAATAAAGTGTTAAAGTAAGGTAACATTGAACGTACCATAAGTGTGGTTGGTATCGTCGACATAGTGGCAGACGCGCGCGCGGGCTTGCAGGCCGCGGCCGCACGTCGCGTTGCAATAGCCCCACCCCGACCAGGCGCTCCATTTGCCTGGTACTGAGCGAATATTATTTGATAATTTATTTTGTAGTATTTCATGTAAGTTGCACTAGAAAGAACTTTGCAGTTTTGTTTTGGAGCAATAAAGAATAAATAAATGCTATAATTGTTTGAACAATTTCAATGGATAGATAATTTCGCGAGACTTGAATCTGCCTTTTTCACTTTATGTAGGGCTACGTTGCTAGTGTTGGAGGGATTTATATTATGTCAAAATAAAAAAAAAATAAAATATACTATACTATTGTTGAACTGTTACTGTTATATTATGAATATATAAGTTATATGTTATCGTCAGCTTACGTGTCACGATTATAAGTGTAATTTTTTTTGAGTCGAACGCCGCCCGCGATACATAGCATTACTAAGGCGTTCGGTGGTCATTGCATTTACACATAACGTAATCGGCTCTCTCGAAATATATCTCCATGATCTTATATACACGCACAGACGCCCCCCCCCCCGCACACACGCCCGCACACACGCCCGCACACGCACGCACCTCGCACGGCGAGCTCGTAGAGGCGCTGCGCCGCGCCCGCCGCGTTCTCCGCGACGCACACGTAGCGGCCCGCGTGCGCGGCGCGCGCGCCCCACAGCGCCAGCGCGCTGCTCCCGCGCAGCCGCTGCACGTGCGCGACGCTCTCGCTCACCCTCTGGATGTCCTGGACGACCGGCACATCATTTTCGACAATAGTCTGATCCGATGGCCGATGAGGCATCGAGATCGGTTCACCCGATCAAGGTCTGAGGTAACGCAGGCTGTACCGCTATGTGGGAGTCGAGCAAGCTTCGACACGAATTGGGCAAGCTCGAACCGGGGAAGTGGGGAAGTATCACACTCTCATAGGAAACCGACGTGAAATAGCATACTTCTGTGTTTCGTTCGGTGAGTGGGAGATCCGGAGCCAATATCCTTTTCCTTACCCTTCCCAGACCTTTCTTTTATTCCTCGCGTCAGTCCTTTCTTAATTTCTTTCCCAATTTAAAGTCGGCAATCCATTTGTAAAGGCATAAGGTATGCAATGCAAGTGGTGGGTCGCCTTATTGTAAGCGCTCCCACCGCCCATGAACAGAGAGGCGTAAGGTCGATTGCAGACCCTCTACTATTGTATCGTTAACTTCAAATTAGAAAAGGATAAAGAAAGAATTGAAGGGTTAGGAAAAGGATATTGGCTTCGGCTCTCGCACTCACCGAACCGGGTTATTTCAATGTAAATAAAATTTAAAAAATGACATTAAGAGTACCTTCAACCAACTAATCTTCGGCGGTGGATTGCCGTCCACTTCACACTTCAATACAATGCTCCCTCTCAAAGGCACCTCGTGTTTTTCTGTAATATTGTTGCCTACATTACGCGCAATGGATGGAGGCTTTTCAACTATGACGTCATAAATTATCTCGGTTGAGCCGACCTTGTTCGTCATGATACAGGAATATTTGCCGGTGTCTAGAACTTCAGTTACGTTTATTAACTGAAAAGAAACACATAAAAATTTTTGATAAAAAATAAAATAAAAACTTCATTAACAAAATTCCACCCAATACTACTTCAGTTGGTCAAAAACCTCAATTTAAGCTAGATACTTTTTTATTTTTTTATTTTACTACTTGCGGTTCGCCCCGGCTTCGCCCGTGGTACATATATAGCATTATAGCCTTCCTCAATAAATGGGCTATCTAACATTGAAAGAATTTTTCAAATCGGACACGTAGTTCCTGAAATTTGTGCGTTCAAACAAACAAACTCTTTAGCTTTATAATATTAGTATAGATAAGCAACAAAGATGAACTCACCAAAGTATAGTTATCATTAATCAAATGAATTCTCTCAGTTTCGAATATTTCAGTATATGGGTGTTTGACCCACATCACATAGGGTAACGGTTTCCCCAGAACGGGGCAAGTGAGGTTTAGGGGGTTTCCGATAAGCAAGTTTACGTGTTTTGTGTTGTCCTTCTGTTGTGGAGGTGCGACTGGAAATATATTAGAGTTTGCGATGAGTTCAAGTGCTCGTTTTACAAAAATAAATTTTTTTAATTATTCTTTAAAAATGAAATTAGTATATAGCCACACATATATAGAGCAAAGTTATTCTGTAACTTTTTTTTGTGTTTATGAAGTGTTCAATTTTTTCAACTGTTTACAACAGGGAGGTCAATTCGACTGTATTTTTTTTCTGTACGTCAGAACTTACAACTAAGTGATTTTGATGATTTTTTTTTTTTGATACGAGAGCTAGTGTGCCCCGTGTGGTCAAATTTTAATGTAGTCTAGTTTTGAAAATTGCAAAGCGTTTAACTTTTTGTTGAGAACAATTATTTTGTTTATTATAGACAAAAAGGACATTTACTTACCCAAAACGTATACCAAATAATTGACACTAGTATTACCCACAGCATTCCTGGCAACACACGTGTAATTCCCCGAATGCTCCTCACTTGCCCGATTCACGGCTAAAATTTCCCCATATTCTTTTGAAACCATAGAATCGTCGAATAGCCGTAAGAGTAAGCCATCTTTGAACCAATAAATATCCGGCATGGGGTAGCCATATGCGTGACAATGCATGAAGAAAGATTGATCGGACATCACTTCTAGATTTATTTCGTGATCTGTGCTATTGTCATTACGGAACAGTGTTTTAAATATTGTGGGTGGTTCTGAAAAATAATATTATTCATAGATTTCAAAGAAAAAATTTGGTGCATTTATAAAATTACTTGAATAGGCAAAAGGCAGTATCACTTATATAAGTTCAATGATGCAATGAACTGAACAAATGACATGACAAAAAATGAACACATTAATGCAATTTTATTTTACTTGTAACTTTGCTTATTATTTTATCTCATCATTCCTTGGCCACATTCTAGATTAAATTATTATGTGCTTTTAAAACGTCCATTTTTTACTTTGAACGTTTATAAATATACTCTGTTTATTTATTCCTGTATGATAAGTAAGTTTTATAAGTCTTATTTAATTTTTAAATATAAAGGCTTTGAAAATTATATACTTTGATAAATATACCTACCTAGAACATTAATCTTTAACAGCTTCTCATCCATACCACCCTCATTCACCGCGATACAGATGTAAGTCCCCGCGTGTGAAATGGCAACTCTGTCAAACGTCAAATCAGCGTAGCTGGCGCCATTGGTATTTTGACTCATTTTATTGCCGTTCTTAAACCATTGTATCGTGGGTTTGGGATTACCACTTGCTGTACATGCTATTCTGACATTTGAATCGAGCTAAAATTTTATAATCTTTTTGAAAGCTTTCTACTCGTTCGGCTAATAAGCAGTAAAATATACTAACAACTACTGATTTTGAAATAAAATAACATAAAAGTATTTCAAATTTTTTACGATACAAATATTAATAAAAAATGATGTCCCGTGTGGGGAGGTTTGGGATAGATGATATACATCAGTTTCACTGGTCGATTTTCTTGAGAATTTTTTTTTCGAGAGCCAAACCTAGAACACCCAGATTCTAGGCTCACGTGTTAACCACTGCAAGGAGCCACCTCCTTTCAAACACAAACATTACTACTAATATAAGTGTATAATTTCGACTTACAGCAACATCAACACTACCATCCAAATCAGTTCCTTCCCCATTACTAAACAACACAATCCCGTTCACGCTGGCAACACTGACAACCGTCACGTTGTACACTAAGTGCGCCACCCCAACTTTGTTCATGGCAACACAACGGAATGTACCCTCGGAGTTTGGAGTAACCGATGTTGATGTGAGCGATGAATTTATCAGGTACCAGTTGCTGTTCCTGTAAATTAAGTAACTTTGAAAATTATTATTACATATTTATATTGACATAACAACATAACTTACGATTAATCAATTTAAGGTGCAAACTGCCTTAATAGAAAATACATATTAAGTAAGAAAAAATATATTAAGTATATAAGAAAACATAAACCAAAGAAAAAACATCTTGATTTATAAATATAATGATTTAAACGTACTCAAAACTCCATGTAACGTTGGGTTCCGGAAAGCCCTTCGCGTTACAATCCAGTGTCGCGTTTGCGCCTTCTTTCAATTGTACGTCCAACTCGTCAAACTCAGATATGTGGGGTGGGACTAAAATAATATAATATAATATATTTTTCATTTTTTTCAGCTTTCTAATAGTGTTTCGAATGTAATAAGTATGTAGTATGTATGTAAGTGTATGTAATGATAAATACAGTAGATCTACAATGAAACTTTATAATCTTAAATCGTTGATATGTCTAGTCACTCACAAATGTTAGTAATAAGTAATGGTTTTAACAATATATTGTACAGATAATCATTTTTGACGAGAAAATAAATAAATTATTATTATGTGATACTTTCTTATAGATCACTTTATAGTGAATAGTTGTTATAATTCTCAATACTGTATTTCAAAAACTAATTCTCAGTATAAATAACTTGAAACTTTATATATTAATACCAGCTGCGCCCCGCGGTTTCACCCGCGTAAGTCCGTATCCCGTAGGAATATCGGGATAAAAAGTTGCATATATGTTATTCCAGTTGTCCAGCTATCTATGTACCAAATTTCATTGCAATTGGTTCAGTAGTATTTTGCGTGGAAGAGCAACAAACACACACACACCCTTACAAATTTTCGCATTTATATTATTAGTGGGAATATATGTAATGAAGATCCAAATTGCACAGATACAAAAAGAATATAACTATAAAGGTTTTACACTCATGTTATATGTCAAAATGACATTTCCCGCCAATTTTTGTTCATTTACTTTTACGTCATTGTGAAAATTCTTACAAATATAGGATATAGATAAAAAAATAAATAAATCGGAAACACCCGAATAAGCCCTTATATGAAGGCACAAGAACTCTCAGTGATTTACACTTACCCAGTACATCTAAAGTAAACTGCCTATTCACGGTTCCGTATTCGTTGCTAACGACACATTTGTATTCGCCCGCGTGGTTTCGATTTATATTTAGGACTACCAGTTTGTCTCGATCTTCGCCAAGTAATAGCTTTGAGTTAAATAGCCATTTTGTCTGAATACGAAACAGCATGGATTTTTATAAAAAAAAAAACAATAGTATGAATGATAATATTATAGGTTATTTTTAAAAAGTTATATATGTACTAGCAATTTTCTATCGCTTTCAAAATTAAAACATAAAAAATATAAGATTTGCTCGCGAGATTATCTAAACATCTTTGTTAATTTATTTTTAAGTGCAAAAGAATAATCGATCTTCTAGGTTATAATTATTTAAGAGTGTATACATTTTTATATTTTTAGTGTACTATACATACCCTCGCAGCCGGTTTCGCGTCGACCTCGCAATCGAAATACCAATCCCAGCCCGTAACCACCTCAATATGCTTTTTAGCTTGGGCGTGGAAGCGCGGAGGCCACACTACACCCACGCCCACGCGGGCATGCGCCGAGCCCACTGCGTTGGACACCACGCACGAGTATGTGGCTGACTCAGCGCGGGACACGTTTGGGAATTTGAGGGTACCCGTTGATATTAGTGTGCCTTCCTAGTGGGGAAAAGGTATCATCATCATCATCATCATCATCATCATCATCATCATCATCATCATCATCATCATCATCATCATCATCATCGTCATCGTCATTATTATCATTATCATCAGCCTATATATGCACTGCAGAGACGCAGGCCTCATATAAGGGTTGTGATGTGGATAATGTGCAGATAAAATGAAAAATCCATTCACTTTTCCGACTTATCGATAGAAATGGTCTCATGAGCTTTTTTTATTAATTAAACTTTAAACAGTAACTTAGAAAATCATCGAACCTTATACCATTTGATCTCATCTGCATGTTTGACTGGACACTCCACTTCAGCTGATTGACCTTCCTCTAATGTCACTTGCGTTAGCGTTTCATCCGATTGTGCTATTGGAAGGGCTACAACAAAATATATAATTTGTTTTTGAATTGTATAAAATGTATAAAATATATATTTGCATACGAGCGAAGAAGGGTGGTCAGCTTACACTTTTACATAGTCTCTTATACGGTATATAAGGAAATTATACAATCCTAGTAATCCTAAACGCAACAACGCACACCCATTTTTTCACAAATTATTGTAGTCACCTGTTTAGTCAGATCTTTGATAAGGGTAGAAAAAGTGGGTCAAAAACCAGTCTGAACCTAAAGGACTTGGCTGCATGTAAAAATACAGTTAATATAAAAGCATGTTAATAAAAAAATAACTATACAACTACCTATTGCTTTACGTCATTACTATAATATTAAATATCAGCCTAATCAGTAGTTGTGTATGAGTGTTTGTGTCTGTGTGTCTGTGTGTGTGTGTGTGTGTGTCTGTGTGTGTGTGTGTGTGTGTGTGTGTGTGTGTGTGTGTGTGTGAGAGAGAGAGAGTGTTTATGTGTGACAAATTTTTCACACATACTAATACAAAGTTTTAACTTATACTTTATTGTGGGAGTCGATCACGCTTCGGCACGAATTGGGCCAGCTCGCACCGGAGAAGTACCACACCCCCACAGAAAACCGACGCGAAATAGTGGCATGCCACTGTGTTTCGTATGGTGAGTGGGGGAGCCGGAGGCCCGTTTCCTTTTCCTCACCCGTCCTAGTCCATTCCTTCTTTCCAGTCGTTAATCCTTTTCTTTTACCTTACCCCATAAAAGCGGGCAGCGCATTCACAGAGGCACTACCTTTGCGAATGTTTATGGGCGGTGGTGATCGCTTACCATCAGGCGAACCATCAGCTCAGCTGCCCCCTATGACATAAAAAAAAATAAAAAAAAACTTACGATAAATATTCACTTGCACGGTCTCAGTGAGGTTCCCGAGAGCGTTGCCCGCGACGCAAGTGTAGTTCCCGCTCATGTCCACTGACGGCTGGTTCAGTGTCAAACTACCTTCCCCGTCGATCTCGTAGCGGGAGTCTAATGTGAATACAAAAATCTCAATTTTGATATTATATATAGCAATCGGTTCAGTTATTTAATGCCCTGGATATAGAGATTTAATAGAGTTAAAAAATACTGTTTTAAAACTAAGGGATGCCGAAATCTAAACATTTTCACTATGTAGGATAAAGCAAAGTCGCTTCCCGAGTCGCTCCGTATGTAAGTCCGTATACTTAGATCTTTAAATCTGCACGGCAGATTTTGATGAGCTTTTTACAGATAGTGATTGAAGAGGAAGGTTTATATGTATAATAATATCTATTAAACCACTCCGAATTTATCGCGTGCGAAGCCGCGGGCAAGAGCAAGTGTGAAATAATTCATTAATTTATGCGGGTACTTATATAATGGTTGTTAGAGCCATCCTTGAAAATGGAATACGCGTTAACGCTTCCAGAAAGTGTCACTTACAGTCCAAACATACAAATACTTTATATGCTATAGCATATAGTGTAGTTATATATAACTACACTATATAATAACTACTAATAGTAACCGAACCCATGAGTATTTCGTTAAAATGCGAGATTAGATTTCAAATGTTTTAAATGGAAATTTCGTAACATAACTTTTTAATATTCAATCTCTAAATATAAAATACACCGAATACCCAAAATATTGTAACACATGTATTTTTTCTTACTTAGCGTAGTTATAACTAACCTCTATTCAAATAATATCCGTCCTTCATCCATACGACATAAGGTCGAGGTTTGCCCACCGCTTTGCAGGACAGAGTAATTGCGGTATCTCGACCCTCTATTCCTATGTATTCCTTTAAATTATGTGATATTATTCTCGGCGGTTCTGTAAAAATATTAAAGTATTTTTTTCAAATAAATTCGTAGTAAAGTATAATACTATTGAATACTTTTTTTCTATAAATAGCCGATATATTTTCTATTAGTATAAACGTAAAATCAGACAGAGAAATTTCATTTTTTTTTATTGTAGCATGTAATTGAAGACCTTGACCGCCTCCTTGGTACAGTGGTTAACGCTTGAGCGTAGAACCGAGGGGTCCTGGGTTCAATTCCCGGTGAGGACGCACAAAAAAAAAAAATGTCTCGGTCTGGCAGGACACAGAAGGCTGATCACCTACTTGTCCCAAAAGAAAATCGATCAGTGAAACGGATGTACATCATCTGCCCCATACCCCAGTAGGGGACACGGGACTTCACTACTATGTAATTGAAGAACTATAATTATTTCTTCTTTATTCGGTCATTTTTCATATTTTTCAATTGCCTTACCGTGTATATCGAGAGCAAATCTCTTAACATCAAATCCAGCTATATTCTCAGCCACACACACAAACTCGCCGACATTGTCCGAACTAACATTTTGTATGTACAAATTGCCCACATTATTGAAACTGGAATCGAAATTGATGCGGTATTCTACATGCTTAAAATCTTTAAAATAATTATAAAAATTCAGTTGATTGTTTAGGGTAAGAAGTAGATTATTATTAAACTGTTCACGAATTATTATTGTTAGAAAAAATGCCAACTTTGTCTGGAAAAGAAAACCACAGATTAAACTATTAACCGAAAAGATAAAATAAGGACATATAAATTTTTTTTATTAATTTTGTTTCAGGCAACTTGTAGAACAGTTAAAAAAAAATTAAATAACTTAAAACTACGGCCCATATAAACATAATACTAAAACAAACTATTTAACTTCATAAGAGAAATTGTTTTATAAAAAGTGTGAAATTTTGGTTTGCTGTACTGATAAATTAATAAATAAAATTTACCATAAAGAAACTAAAAATTACCTAAATTCCGTAGTGTTTTCAGTCAACATTTGCCCATTGAACTCCCAAGACACATCCGGTACGGGGAAGCCGACTGCGTCACACGTCAGCGTCACGTCGCTTGCTTCTAGAACATTCCTCGTCTCTTCTAACGGTGGACGTATAGATGGCGGCACTGTGGCAATACACTTTTAGGTTATCTATACTAACATTATAAAGGTGAAGAGTTTGTTTGTTTGAACGCACTAATCTCAGGAACTACTGGTCCGATTTGAAAAATTCTTTCAGTGTAAGATTGCCCATTTATTGAGGAAGGCTATGGGCTATATATGTACCACGGGCGAAGCCGGGGCGGACCGCTCGTGAGAAATAAACAAATTCTTACTAATATTATAAATACAAGAGTATGGGACGAGTCATCTGTTCTTTATTTCAAGTGGCAACGGATTTTATGGTAAGTTTTTATGTTTTATTTTCCTTTCATGTGATAGCGGCAAAAATATAACATTATGATTGGCTACTTTTTACGGCGGTGAATCATTGTAATGGCAATTTTCTACGACCATACGGGCGAAACCGTGGGCATTTGTGCTAGCTAGTGAAATTATAAAAATTTTAGGTTAAAATTGTTAACAATTTAATATACTAAAGTATTTTTTTAATCCTTATAAACTTGATTTTATAAATGTGAAATATAAAGGTTTTTCAATTTATGCAATTTTTTTTAATAATACTATGTACAGATAGACAGACTTACTCCACACGTAGAGTGTATAGGTGAAGATGGCGGTGCCGTGATCGTTGCTCGCGATGCACGAATAATTTCCGAAATCTGTTAAATTTGCAACAAACCTAAAATATGAAAATAATTACTTGTAGAAATTAAAAACTTTTTAACGGATTTTAAACGAGATTTATTCATTATGTTATTAACCCGACGTTTCGAACACTTTACAGCGAGCGTGGTCACGGGGAGACTGAGATGTTATATGTCTCTGGTTAATAATATAATGAATAAATCGCGTTTAAAATCCGTTAAAAAGTTTTTAATTTCTAAATGTATAATACTCGCGTAAAATCAAACACTAGAAAATACTACAATTACTTGTGTTTTTATGCACGCATAATACAATCGTTAAATTGAATAAAAATAGTCGCCATAGTATAAAGCACAGTCGCTTTCCGAGTCTGTCTTTATGTACTAGCTGCGCCCCGCGGTTTCACCCGCGTAAATCTGTATCCCGTAGGAATATCGGGATAAAAGTTGCCTATATGTTATTCCGGTTGTCCAGCTATCTACGTACCAAATTTCATTGCAATCGGTTTAGTAGATTTTGCGTGAAAATGCAACAAACACACACACACCCTTACAAACTTTCGCATGTATAATGTTAGTAGGATGTATATTTAAATCTTTAAAAGTAAAACTACACAACGGATCTTGATGAGATTTTTTTATTAGACAGAGTGATTCAAGAGGAAGGTTTATATGTATCACTATCAGTTCGCCCCGGCTTCGCCCGTGGTACATATATAGCCTATGACATTAAGCGAAGTTGCAGCTTTCTAATGGTGAAAGAATTTTTTAAAATCGGTCCAGTACTTTTTGAGTTTATCCATTATAAACAAACCAACAAACAAACAATCAAATTTTTCCTCTTCATAATATTAGTATAGATAACATATTTATAATTATATATGAAACCGGAAATTAAAAAAAAAAAACCCAGCATAAAATACCTTATCCCAAATTCGTCCACATATATCCGGTTAGTGACATTATATCCATTGTGTTGCCACCACACCGCCGGGCGCGGGACACCGCGAGCGGAGCATGGCAACTCCACTAGTTGTCCCTCTAGGAGCTCTACTTCTTGTGGACTGTTCGAGTGGATTGTTGGGGCTTCTGGTTGTTTGATAATAATTATTGCGTGAATTGGAATCGTGAAATTCACGCATAGTTTGTTATAGGAAATTCTATTTGATACAAATTAAGTTTTATTTATGAATAAAAATATATTGCGGGAATGTGTACGCATTTATGTAAATTTTTCTTTCTTTTATTTCAAGATGGTTAAAAATAAATTGAAAATTAAAACTAAACATATACTTTCAACCTTGGTAGAGCAGTGGGTATTAGATAAAAATAAGACGTTGTAATTTTTATTTTTTTTAGATTTATTTTTGTCTTTATGTCCAACTAGCTGCGTCCCGCGGTTTCACCCGCGTAAGTCCGTATCCCGTAGGAATATCGGGATAAAAAGTTACCTATATGTTATTCCAGTTGTCCAGCTCTCTACGTACCAAATTTCATTGCAATCGGTTCAGTAGCTTTTGCGTGACAGAGCAACAAACACACACACTTCCTTACAAACTTTCGCATTTATAATATTAGTAGGATTAGTAGGAAGTAGGATTAGTAGGAAGTAGGATTAGTAGGAAGGATAGTAGGATATTATAAACGTGAAAGACACATTCCACAGACGTGGACGAGTGTCGCGCAGCGCACAGCCCGTGCCACAGCACGCAGGTGTGCGGCAACCGCGCGGGCGGCTACCGCTGCGCCTGCCCGCGCGGCTACCGCGCCGCCGGGCCCGCCGCGCGCTGCCTCGGTGAGACGCGTGCTCGGTGCACGCACACGTGCTAACGTGCATACACTCACAGTCATTAGTAGGATATAGTAGGAAGTTGTATAATAGGATTAGTAGGATAGGATTCTATTTATTTATATATTTAAACGGATACCAATTTAATCGATATAACTATACATTTTTCTCTTAAAACATAAATGTTTATTGATCATGAATTACCCCACATACCGTACACAATGAGTGTAAAATTCCTTCCCACAGAACCCATTTTGCTAACAGCTTTACATGAAAAAACGCCTGTGTCATATTGCGATGCGTTCGCTATAATCACATTGTTGTCTTCGCTTAAATATCTGGAAATACAATAAGACAGAGTAAATAAATGTTAAATACCAGTAAAGTGATGAAAATAATTCTTTTGAACAAAAAACTGGACGAATTGAAACGGTACCCGCACGAGAGTTATTAGCTTTCAAATAAATTAAAAATATCAAAATCGGTTCATCGGATGATAAGGAATCATCTCGGCCTTTGTTAACTTGTTTTGGTAAAGATACTATACATTTCAATGCTATAAAACTAAAAACTTTTTTATAAATGAAATATATACCTAGTCTTGCCATAAATATTGTAATAAAGAAAAAAGAAAATTGTTAACTGCAAATAACATTTATTACT
>NC_052128.1:543351-560192 GCF_012273895.1 Zerene cesonia | reverse complement strand
TGACAGATTCGAAATTCAAATGTAATATTTTTTTATAATTAAGTGTAACAGTATTTATGGCCAGACTAAGTATTTCGCCACTAGTGATAATGTTCCCTAGATCTCTCAATTTGTAATTATTACAAAACAATAAAGCATAAAGAAATAAATAAATAAAAAAATATATAACAGACGTACACATTTCTAGAATACACAATAGGTTGTGCATTTTTAGTCCACACCACAACGGGTTTGGGTGAACCTGTTACGTTACAACTCAATGTTAGAGGAGTTCCCACTTTCACTTGAATTTCAGTTTTCTCATCTGGATAGAGCAATTTTGGAGCATCTGTAAGATGGATAAGATAATTATATGCATATAGAACAACAATCATCTTGTATAAGACCATGATATCTTGGTGACAGAATTCATCCTTATTTATACATTCAAATTTTTTATAATAGTAATACATCTAATTTTTAATTCATACAAACATAATACGAATTCCCTTTAAGTTTTAATACCGCATCAAAATGTAGTTTTTTTTAATATCCGTCTTAACTCTCAATTACACTAGAAAATGATATTTCGCTATGAAAAACATCAACATTTCACTATAAAGCTGGATAACAAAAGCACATGAGACAAAACGACCTTAATACCAAATACTTACACTGTACAAATAATTCCATATAATATTCATCTCTCCCAACAATATTTTCGGCCAAACATCGATAGATTCCCTCACTATCGATACTAACGTTCGATATTATTAGACCCTTATCGATAACAGATACGTCACTAGGTAGACTCGAAAATTCACTCGCGTTATGGCTTTTGTATTGCCACGTTATTGTAGGTTCTGGTTTGCCATATAACAAGCTGGAATTTTTTAAAGTATTTTGAAACAATATTCTCTAAAGGGAGTTTATTATTTTCATTCGTACTAAAAAAACATCGAACAGATAAAAAATAAAATAAATGCTGATTTATATTTATACGCGTGTTGCCGCTTAACTCCCACAATTTACTTGCGACTCTCGCAAATTGTACTGAACGCATTACAATGCGCGTTCGCTTAGTACAAGATAGTACCAAATCATTGCATTGCTTGCAATGATTTGGTACTATCTTGTATAATTTACAAACTGTTTATTATTAGGGCGTTTCTGTCAACATATATGCCAACGAAGCTCTTCTTATCTCTTGTATGTATTCTTTGAATAAAAATATTTAACTGAAATCTTGTAACACTTGCCTTATGTGTACAGATATCCATATATCTCTCTAATTTATTAAAAAAGGTGAGCAAAAGTAATTATCTATCTATCTATGTATCGATAAATCTATAGAAGTGAGAAACAAGACACATCAAGTTTTTACAAAAAGACGTATGCCGTGAACAATACAAAATCTTACCTACATGTCAAAATCGTGGAGTTTCCTTCATGCAATGTTATCTTAGTTGGTTCCTTTGAGATTACTGGAGCTTCTGAAAAACGACAATAATATTAATAAAATTAATTATTAATTTGAAAGAAATACATAACAAAATGGAACATACCTAATGTTCGACACGATATAATTTAAAATGTTAAAACATATTTAAAAATTCCACATTCCACGTTTTAAAAACAACATCAAACGGCTTTTTTTTATTTATATTCACCAATTTCGCCATGAACAAGGAACAAAATATTTAGTATTTTGTAGTTTTTTTGTTTGTTTGTACCCTAATGGCTCAGAGTGCTGTAGGATATATTTTACCCCGGAAATGTACCACGGGCGAAGCCGGACCGAAATGCCAATCTGTTAAATTTTAGTCTATTTTTAATAATTATTATTTCTTACCCAATCCACGTACAGACAGCGTTCCATTAACAGATAAAACCTCATAGCCATTGTCGGCGACACACGAGTAAATTCCTAGATCGTTAAAATCTACCATTCTAAGGTAAATGGTAGAATTTTCTACCATCTTGGTTGAATTTGTAATTTGCGTGGAATTGTGATACCAGGTTACAGCAGGTGGGGGATATGAGTCTATTTTGCATGGTAGTTCCACTGTTGAATATAGTTCTACTGATTGATCTGAAATAAGTGCAATATTTTAATGTTAATTAATTAATTAATTTATGTAAGATTGTAAACCTGAAGCTATGTTATAATGGATAGATGAATCTTACACGTGAAAATAGCTTTTCAGATCTGTATGAAATTTGGATTATTACTGTATATATTAATTAATTAATAAACAGAACAGACTTCTTTTCCCCGTGCCAATGAAGTCTCATTTGACATTTGAATTGGACAATTGTCCAAATAATATTAGTAAGAATATAAATCTTATTTATGAATCTTTAGAAATATTTTTTTATTAATTAAAAAAATCAATCATTAAATATTACATCAATTATTACAGTACCTCATGTAAATTAAGAAGTAGATATATATAACTTAAATCGGTGAAGGAAAACATCGTGAGGAAACCGGCATGTCCAAGAATCAAAAGTTCGACGACATGTGACATCTGCCAACCCGCACTTGGCCAGCGTGGTGGATTATGGCCCGAACCCTCATAGGAAGCCTGTGTCCCAACAGTGGGAACATATAAGGGCTGATGATGGTGATGATGATACATATAACTTACCCATAAACCCCTCCAATAATGCCATCTTCCGTCTTACTCGTACAGTGATGCTGTCCTTGTCTGAGCCATCAGAATTCTCGCCGGAACAGATATAAGACCCATTTATGTCTTCTTTCGTACTATCCAGTATGAGGATACTCTTATACGTGCTATTTGATAGCTTAGTCGTCTGTTAATATCATATTTAGCTAATCACATTGGCCAATAACATTTTATAATACGCTTAAATTATAAATACATACTAAAACTAATCGTGCCTGTGGCTTCGTTCACGCGTGCGTAAATTCAAACTCGAATTACATTCTTCAAAATAAATTACAGCCGAGAAGCTATATACCATATAAAAAGTTTCATCATAATCCGTCCAGCAGCTTTTGCGTGAAAGTCGGACAACCAACAGAAAGGTAGAGAATTTTCTAAATCATTTCATTTGCTTGTGCTTATATATGGGTATTTTTTTAGTTTTTATGTAATTTACTTAATTCTTCTATAGTTTTATTATTTGTAAATAAGATAAATCTCACTCACAATTTGTTCGAGGTATCCCTCAACATCCGTTCGCCAGACTATCCTGGGTTCAGGCTTAGCTCTCACAATACACGTGACTAGAACCGTTGTGCCATTAAGTACTGTAAGGTTTCTAGAACCTTCTATCTTCACTTCAGGTTTTATTTGTATTCTTAATTCTATCGAGTCTGACACTGAAATAATACACATAATAACAATTGAAAGAAAATCGTTTGGAAAATACATAATATGTTTATTTATATATTTTTATAAGACAAATGTAATTACGTAAAATTGTATTTTACAATTTATTCAAATCATAATATGAATTACTAATGACTACTATTGGGGTTTTTTGATATTATATAATAAAAACATAAATTACCAGTATAATTTTTACGACTGGCAACACACGTCCAATTGCCATCTTCTGTCAAATCCTTCACACTGAACACCGATTTATAACTACCATTAACTGAGACTGCATCCAAAATGTTATGATTCGGATCCAGCCAGTGCATATCTAGAGCATTATCTATATCACACTGTATTTGTATGTCTGTGTGCTCGTTTGTCGTGAGTCTGTGCGGGCCGATAATTTGCACTTGTGGGTGTGTCAATACAGATATGTATGTTGATGTGTTTGTTACACCACCTGAAAACAATTTGTTATTTTAAATTACACTTCAATACGTTGAGAGATTTTGAAGAAGGATTGCATGTAACATATTCTTCAGGAACGTCAAATAAAAATTAAATTAAGAAAAATTATAAAAAAAAAAAAACAGTGACAAACCTCTATTCCGAGCGAGACATGTATACAATCCTGCATCACTTTCACTCACACTTTTAATACTTTTATTGAATGTATAAATTCCATCCGAATTTGGTTCCAATTCGAAATCTAGAACTGAATTTAACAACATAAATATTTTTATAATACCAGCATAGCAACAACGAAAAATAAATATGTATTCACTTACCGAAATCTTTATCAGTACCATTGAAAATAATTTTCGTGCTATATAATAGAGCTTCGCTAAATACAGAACAAGTTATAGTCAAGTCTTCGTCAATAGCCACGCTTGTGTTAGCTGGCAACATTGATGTTTGAGGCGGATCCACTGTAAATGTTTTGATTATGTTATATGTTTGCATTAAACGACTTTTAAACTGAATTTATTTAAATGTGTTATGGATTGAATATAATAAAACATTATATGAAATAAATACTGGAGGGCAGTAAGTTAAATATATTTGAAATAGAAAGTCATGGCATTATTTATAAATGTTATAGAGTATGAAAGTTCCCAGACCAATAAAATATAAAGTTAAATCATTTATATTGTTTTTTATTTATCAAACACTAAAATGAAGAAAGAAAATTCAAATAACTTATTTACTTTACCACTACCAGCCTATCATCATAACTACCTACCGGGCATTATGACTAATGCTCATATCATTACTTGATCCACAACACCCACACATATAACATGTATATCTCACCAATAATCTCAAGTAAAGTGTCCACACTAGTCCGCCCCGCGGCGTTCCCCGCCACACACGTGTACGCGCCAACATGAGCTTCGCGCACGTCTGATATATCGTGTTCTAGTGATGTGCTCTGTCTATATGTATGGATAATAATAAATATTGTTCAATAAACACATAAAAAATCAAAGAATGCAGCACATGGATGTTTATGGGATAAAGAGCTAGCATAAAGGGAATTTGTATATTGATTTTTGAGGAACATTTACTGTAGATGTACTGTACTGTGTACATGTACTGTTTACTTTTGTGTTGGAAATAAAAAGGGAGATTGAAGAAAATAGGTTGAAAGATATTTATGAGTAAAACTGTTTGAGTAAATTTGAAAGATTATAAAACAATAAGTACTTATGTAGAATTTACAGTTGGTAAGTATAATATAAGAAATTGTTAGTATAATTTTTAAATTCATAAAATCTATAAATTACAGAAGCTGCATTGAGATATACATTTATAACATTGAAAAATATGTGTTTCAGTGAACAGATGTATGATAATATTATTGTTAAAAAAACCTCCCATCATATTATATGCATAGACGGCGAATTATACCTACTTCGATTTTCCAAAATAGTTAGTTTTTAACAAATTTAACAGCCTATAAATATGGATCGTATATCGTGATTACATATAGACATTTACCTGATATATATGTACTACGTTGAAAAATATATAACAAAACAAATACACAATAACACTCACAAACTAGAAGCCTTCTGCAAACTCACAGTATCTTTATACCAAGCGACGGTCACAGGGACAAGACTCTCCACTTCGCAAGTGAGGACCACGTGCTCATGCGCACGCGCCTGTATCTGCATTTTTTATTATATAATAAGTATGGAAAATAAATGTATTTGGATATTTGAGTTAAATATTTAATATGCATATAAAATCATATGTCGCGCATATACTAATATTCATTTAATCTTTTTATCTTCTTGGGAACATTATTTAAAATTTACTTTAATAAATTAATATATGTTGGTTTTCAATATCGCTTTCGCTTCACTATCTTTTAAAAAACCCCATCTTCAATCCGTTGCGTACTTTTAAAGATACAAGCATACATAGGGACAGAGAAAGTGACTTTGTTTTATGCTATGTAGTGATGTGTAATAAAAATTTCAGTAGAAACAAAAATAAACAACATACCCTCTGCGGAACAACTAAGTATGGGGCATCTGTAATATTTAATTTTAAAAATTTTAGCACGAATCAAGCATATAAAAAAAACAAAATGAAAAAAGATTGTGGGGTACATACCGGGCAATTTAACTTGGACAGCAGTGGTACCAACTCTTCTGAAATCTTGACCACTCTCATCTACTCCATTTACCTGAATTTCAATTTATATTAATGCCCATTGAAAGTTGTAAATTAAACTTAAAAAATTGCTTTAAATACCCTAGAACTCTTTACTACATTTTCGTAATGCTTATTAGTCATTACTTATGCGGTAGATACATGAAGATTTAAAAAGAGTATCTTTTTTTTGCTTTTTAATTTATTTAACAAGAGCCTATTGTTAAGAAAAAATATTTTTTTTAATTTTCAGAAATCGTAAACAAACACAATATAGTTATAAGAATTCTTCCCAACATGAGAAATACTCACAGATATATAGAACAAATCATCAGGCGGTAGAAACGCATCAGCTAAATAAACGCCATCTTGTTTCATTTGTAGCGGAACTTCGAACAAGGATTTTCCCTCCAAATTTAATATCTCCGCGTATTTTAGTTTTACTGGAGCATCAGGTTTCGATAACGTAATCATCATATGGTTGTACGTGCCTAGAATGCAGTGCCTTGTTTATTTTAAAAGCGATATAACAAATATCTTATACCTTTAAACGAGCAATTCTTGTATATATATATAATTGGAATCTCGGAATCGGCTCCAACGATTTTCATGAAACTTAATATATAGGGGGTTTCGGGGGCGATAAATCGATCTAGCTAGGAATCTTTTTTAGAAAATGTCATATTCGTGTTTTTTTTTCCTGACATCTATTGGTGAATAATAATACTATTTTGCTTCGTAGATAGCTGGACAACTGAAATAACACATAGGCACTTTTTATACCGATATTCCTACGGGATACGGACTTACGCGGTTTCAACCGCGGGTCACAGCTAGTGAACGTATTAACATAGAACGTCATGTGTATGAAATTAAGTATCACGTTAAATCTTAAGGATAATATTGCAACAACAAAGGAACATACTGGAAAAGTCAATATTATACTGTTTTCGAAAGTAGGTACTATCAAACTTGTAAAAATTGACCCACCAAGGCTATTTAGCAAAACGAAAATCAAAAATAAAAAACTTTGTTACCTTAGTATTACCACTACTTTACGCGCATCTAGAAAGACCCCTTTTAGATGTATATATAATATTTTTAATTTTTAATGCCATTCAACCCCAACGTACCCTTCATAGGTCTATATCCAGTGTCCTTTACGCTCTGTGGCGAGTTAGCCGCGAACCCGTGCGAGAAAGAGAGGTCCGATGTCCCCAACACTCGGACAGAGTGAGACGCACTGCTGCCCACTGTTATACTCCAGTTGCCCGGCTCCGGTTGTAGTACTTTTACTATCTGAAATACGTGTCTTTTAAATAGTTTTTGGGTAAAATAGAAGTGAGAAAAAAAAGAAGAAAATTAGAAAAGAAAAAAGAAGATCCATGCTCAACTCTCTACAACTCAACACAACATCCATGATCCAACTTTAAATTTAGTGTAAAAAGAGATTCAACAAATTGAGTCAAATCATCTTAATAAATGTTGTAAAACTGTTTAAATTTATGGATAACAATTTGTTAAATTTTTAAAAATAACCATTTTTAACTTTCCCAAAATAAGAGTAGGTCAAAATTGCAAATAAAAAGTAGAAATAAAAATCTTATATAAATAAATTACTCCCAAAAAAAAATATATAATTACCATAATTTCTGAGAGATCCAGGGTGGTGACCAATTGCGGCGGTCCCGTGATCTCCTCCCCGCTCGGGTTCACCACCCTGATTTGAGGTTTGGCTCCCGACACAGACACTGTCACTTCATTCACTGTTTTATCCACTGGAATCTGTAATTCATTTTGTACAAACATTAATTTATATATAAGTTAATTAATATATAGAGAAAACTATTATATATTTTTAGAGAACTATTGGAACTTCATAATAGGAAAATAATTGGAATTATATATACTATTGCAGCACTATTGAAAACTATTTAAATGTAGAATATTTTGATACAAAAAAAAAAACAAAAAATTAATAGGCAAGTACATTAGTTACTTAAATAAGTGAGTACCATATAAGCAACGTTAGTTTCGGCAATAATATTATGCGGTTAGTTTCGTCAATAAATATACTTATTGCAGAATATTTTGCAATAAAGTATATTTACCATTGACGTACAATAATTATGTTAATAACTAGCTATCCGCCCGCGGCTATGCCCGCGTAGTCGTTGTCGGCTATGTTCCCGTTCCCGTGGGATTTCCGGAATAAAAACTACCCTATGTCCGTCTCCTGGGTCCAAGCTACCTCTGCACAAATTTTCAGCCAAATTTGTAAATCCGTTCTTCAGTTATAAATAGTGTAACTAACACCACTTTCTTTTACATATATAGATTATTTATTGCAGAATATTTTGCAAAGAATTGCAAGATCCAAAATGCTCCAAAATTATTTTTATTCCACAGTAGAACATATATAGGATAATTTTTCATATCTGCTTTGCATCCTTCCTTCTTTTTAACGTTGTATAATGTATATATCATACCTTTTGTGTATAATTATATCCAGGTGGGTTGATTGAAGACGCAAGATTCACCGATCTGCCCTTTATAGAAGTTTTTACAAAATCTAAAACCTGAAATTATTGATAAAATTTTAAGGATTCATTTATAGCATTGTTTGCATAATACCACATATAACATAATACTATAATAATACTACATTTTTTGTTTGTACGCCGGTTTTCTATGGAGGTGTGATACTTTCCAGGTGCGAGCTGGCCCAATTCGTGCCAAAGCATGCTAGACTCCCACATAAAATACATAACATACTTTCGCATTTATAATACCTATATAACTAAGGATACTAGTATAGCATTACGTTAACTTATCTGTGGTAAGGATAGGGTTTAAAATAATAGTCAGGAAGTTTTTAATTATGGCACGTAAGTACTGTCTCTTTAAACCGAACCGGTATAGCATATATTTTATCAAGGCATCTATAATAGTTGAATAAGTTATTTCTTAACATCATTCAAATAAATGTTAAGTAGTTACCAAAAAAGTTACACCTACCTTATGGACATTGTTTTTATTAAGATTAAAGATCTGTCCAGAGCTAGCGGCTGCGATTTGCTCGTACACCTTGAAAGTGGGCTTGGTCAGGTCATTGCAGTGTCCAGTCAGTACAAACACTACCTAAAATAATACAACAAGGTGAAGCGGCTTAATCGATCATATTGTTATGTTCAATTGATTTCCATTGTAACCCAAATTTAATTAAAACTGGATACCTACACTAACTACCCATTTTTGTAAAATGAATTAATTCTACCATAATATTACCCACCTACGAGTGATGCTCTAAATACATTTAAATTATTCAAAATGCAAATTTTGATTAATATAATCATTGACTTATAATGAACAAGACCATCAAAATGTCAGTAATTTTAAAAATTTCAAATCTCTGCCTACGCGTGTTAGATAAAAGGCAGAGAATTCTTACGATACAACAGACTTTGAACATTATTGCGACTAAATAAGGTGTTCATTTCAATTGTATTATAAGTCGATTGTGAATATAAATTTCTGTATTGTACATCATAAACAGATTTTCTTTTGTACGGAATAACGGTTCTCCAAGATAACTAAGCCTCTAGGTATCTACTCGTGGCCCCTATTTCTAATTCAACATCACCCACCTGACTCTGCTTCCTCTGAACAGCATCCAGCACCTTCCCCACAAGCCTATGATCAGACGCCGTCGCGTCAGTGAACACGTACACAAAAGACCTAGGACGACTAACGTTTAGCGCCAGTAACAACCCCCCCAGGGACTTCTCGGGGCAATCCCCCCCACCGTACACGTGGACTATTTGTAACGCAGCTTTGAACACCTCCTTATCCTTTGTAACTGTGGCCGGACCGATGGCTAAACAATTCAAGTATTTTAACTAGCTTTAAATTCTATAAATACTGGTGCATGAAAAATTATACTGCGTTGGAATTAATATAAAAAAGGCAAATTTATATAATTCAGGAATATAAGTAATAAGGTACACAAAAAAGAACTACTGAAACTTTTTACAAGCAGTTATTAGTAAATGAGATAACAATATAGAACACCAAATTTTTTCTGAATGCAGTGTCTAGGTTTTGTAAATGATATTTACGTAAATAAATGGTACTACATCCTGGGCTATGAAAGATAGCACCTTTAAAAAATATTTAAATGTATAATACATTAAATTAACCTTAATCAATTGCTATATCATTTAAAATTAATAGCGATTTTTATAATTCAAAAGGATAACCTTTACTACTACACAAAAATACCTGGATCGTGGAAAGGAACGAACACAAAATCTGCGATAACATTGCTTTCTTCGAGCGCTGTTTTCAAAATCATTTCTGCACCAGCCCGAAGCTGCCTCAGATCATTATACATCGACCCCGTTGTATCAAACACAAAAACTAAACTGCTTTTACCATCGTCTTTATCAATAATCTCAGATTTTGTAGCGTTATTTTTCTCCACGATAAACGGTGACGAATTTGAAAATAGAATCAGAAAAGTTAAAAGAAATAAAACCATTTTGGCGCCTAATTCGAATTTGGAAACATGTAAGTACCGAGTCGCGAGCGCGTAATGAATAGTATTTTGTTGTAAAGAGCTAGATGTTATCAATGACCTATGACCATACAATCAATCTGGGTTAGATCTTTCTGACTTGAATTAAAATTACCAGCGACATACTTCAGGACAGTTATTTTATGGTCTAAAACATTTAACCATCGTACTTTTGACTTATTAAATACTAGCTGCGCCCCGCGGTTTACCCGCGTGAGTCCGTATCCCATAGGAATATCGGAATAAATAGTTGCCTATATGTTATTCCAGTTGTCCAGCTGTCTACGTACCAAATTTCATTGCAATCCGTTCAGTAGTTTTTTGCGTGAAAGAGTAACAAACACACACATCCTTACAAACTTTCACATTTATAATATTTGTAGGATTTCTTCTGTAGAAAAAAAAGAGTACCGACATCCTCGGAGGGGGGAGGCAAACACAAAAAGGATAACGGTCTTGATAGGTTGACAACCTACAGAGTTATCGATTAACAAAGCAAAAAAAGACAAATTGAGGGCCTTCTTAGTTTTCGGACGTCTGTTGAATAGATGTCATAAACTCTACAGACAAAATTAATGAATTTGAATGAATATAAATTACTAGCGGCGGTCCGCCCCGGCTTCGCCCGTGGTACCTATATATCCTTTTATCAGTAAATGGGCTATCTAAAACTGAAATAATTTTTCAATTCGGACCAGTAGTTTCTGAGATTAGTGCGTTCAAATAAACAAACTCTTCACCTTTATAATATTAGTGTAGATTAAATACAGAAACTAAACTAAGGCATATTTTCCATTAAAATAAAAATAATATGGTTAAACTAAATAAAAACATCGATAAAAATAAAATCTTTATTAAAATTCACACATTACTAATAGACGTTTTTACTTGCATAAAACAACACTGGGACATCCCAGAAAAAAAATGCTCAAAACCATCTATTCTATTACATTTAATAGTCAAATTGAAATTGTTAAGAAATACATATACTTTATTAATTTTTATTTCTTTTATGGATGTAATCATTTAAAATATTAAGATAATTTGAAGTACAACATAATAAAAAAAAGTCAAGTCCTTATATATGCATTACTATTAGGACTTTGAAAATACAGCTATGGCAGATAAAACTTAAATAAATCTTAATTCACAACAACATATTTTGCTAAAAAAATATTAAGAGCTCATTCATATTACATAAAAAAACGATAAGAACGACGGCAGTCATTATTATATATCAGTAGTTTTTAAAATATATTTCTAAAAGTATTAATTATATTACGGTCTCGAAATATTGATATATTAGTTAAATAAATGCTCTTTGAATGCGATGGAAAGCAGCTATATATGCAGACCACATAGCAACATTAAAAAATGCTTTACAAAAAGTTAAAGTTAAGCGTAAAAGGAATGAGCTCTTCCATTTATTAAATCTAAAACAACGTCTTTAAACTTTGAGCAAAGAAATTGTTTACCTACACTATAACTTACATTTTATTGCAACGAAAATGCAAACATTATGAAAAACATCAGAAACAGACACTACTGAGCGCCAATAAGTGCCCTGCTAATGAACTAATTTTAGTAAAAGCTTTATTGATACAATTAAATACGAAAAAAAAAGCATGAGAATCTATTTGCGAATTATCGGTGGATAGCAGTTTTAATTCATAAATAACATATATGGGGGTATTTAGTATAATTATAAAACAATCCTTACGATAAAACTTAAAAAAAGCTCTTAGAATGACGTATGGATAAGTGTTTTAACATTCTAACGTAATTTATAAAAATAATGAAAACGTATTGAAACTCTTTACTTTGGACTATATAGTTGCTCAAATAAAAATATAAAACATTCTTAAAATATGTTAAAAATACCCCCATATTTGTTAATGAGTGCTTTGGCAAGTTAACAACGAATTATAACCTGTAACACGTCATGGATATTAATATTTGGATGTTGATATTTAAGCTGTACTTGAAACGAACTAAATAAACCAAATCTGAAAATATGCAAGACAAGAATAATGTATATTCCTTTATAATTATTGAACATTTATTAAAGTTCAAGATATTTATAGACATCAAATACAGATATTTACTACATCACTATTATATTGAATTGTAATTATTAATTAAATCTATTATTGTATAGTTAAATATGAATTATAAAAAATAGTAAAAGAATACTAAATCGAAAATTTTTATACGTTCTAGACATACTTCGAGACATTTATATAAAATAACAATTAATGAATACATTAATTAATTTATAAAGATGTAGAAATAATCATTACATTAATTTTTATAATTATTTTAGTTAGTACCCACCACATAGTTTCATAATAAAAATAGTCAAAATATTCAAGTAAAAATTATATCAATTACCACATGTATTTTTAGCTACTATTTTAATAGTATTAAAGACATTAAAAAGCCAAACATGTAGGAACACAGCATCTATAGGAAAAATCTACATTTACAGCAAAACTGCGACATTTATTGTCCAAGTACATAAACACATGAAAGACAAGTCATCAAACATTACTACATGAGAAATTTTTCACGGGTCGCCGATAGGTCAGGCGTTCCCACGGTACGGCGAACGACGCGGGTTCGAATCCCGTTTCGTGATCAATGTTTTTTGTCCCCTTTAAAAATGTCTCATTTATCAAAACATTTCAATGCGATAAAACTAAAAATTAAAAAAAAAAACATATTAAGTAGATTCACTCCAACGCTCGCGGCAGTGACGCACCATACATTTCGTGCCAAAAAGTGGCCTAGTCTAACCGCACCATTATACTTGCATACCAAGCTCGATAGTCGAAATACATGTAACAAACGCTATTCCTCAAAACAGCATGCTTATAAAAGAATATATAATAATCCTTCCCTTACTCATTAATGTGGTATTATTGTTGTGTGTCGATATATGAGGTTATAGAGTTCTATGGTCTAAATTTTGACCAATTAAAAAAAATACTCGGACCACACGGACGTAGCCGCGACTTAAGACCACCTTGTAAAGATTTTTCACTTCTCGACTTACTGTCGTGTAATATCGATGTGTTATTCATTAATTATTTAATCATTACTATGTTCTTATATAAACGGGATAGTAATTAAAAATAGATACGCCTGAGAGAAATACAAAGACTATTTTTACAACTGCAATAAACAGAAGAAACAAATTGTATACATTTGTATACAATTTGTACATCTGTTCTAAAAATGTTAAGAAATAAAAACGTTACTTAATTTGAGGAATTGCGTTCTGTTACGTGCATGGATATGATCATTTTCATATTTACCCTCAATTCCGTTAATCTACTTGTATATTAATAATTGGCTATATTACATGCATAACAACAACGATTTGAATAAATATAGCAGTATGTATGAAATCGAGGAATAGCTTACCCAAGGTTTGCGCATGCTTAGTGCATGACGCACCGTCTAGAATTACTATTATATTATGGAGGGTTACAGACACTTATTAAGAATAATCTACTTTAATTTATAAACTTACAGTCCATAAATGCATATATAGTATTAGAAATGTCATAATTCATAGTTAATTTTAAATGTAAATGTGAACTTGTTGGCACAATATTTCAATATCAATTATTACCTATATCTATCAAAGACACGTCGAAAGTAATTTCATAATTTTCTTAAGAAATTTTCTACATACATGTACGTCAATGTTTTGTTTGCAATTACTTAATGTAAATAATCTTTTTTTTTAATGAGTCTAATCGGTTGTTTATTTATATCATTGTATGAAACAAGTCACTACACTGTCTAATTTCTTTTGTTATAATTACGGAAAGGTCAAAAACATGTGTCTTATAACAAACAAGAGAATAGTTATACAAATGTCTTCTCTTAGTCTGGTGTTGATGTTAGTGCGGAAACATTACTGCACTTTGGTGGGTCTTTTGGTACAGTATTACACAAACTTTGCACTTTTATTTAACGATTTATTTTGACAACCTTATTACGAAAGCTATAACAGCTATAGTACCATAGTAGTGATAATTCCCTGCAGTAGTTTTACATTTCTGAAAAAATACTGCAGAAAACTACCTTAACTACACTGCTGTATACGAATCATGATTAAAGGTACTCTGTCTACTACACCAATACTGTGATAGTCCAAACGCATTAAACGTACTACAGAAGTCCCAAAGCCACAATTTTTAATGAAATAGACTGACTGCTATGAGTATATTACTTTCACTGCATGATCCTTCTATATTAATCCCACTGCAAAAATAACCTAACTGCTATGTGCCTACTGTGACAATCCGACTGCGACACTCTTACTGCTATAGTTCGGCTGCACTTATAATACAGTAGAGTCCCACTGTAACAATATCATATCTATACATATACATATAGTAGATCTCATTGGGACAGGACAGGACAGTCACTCTGTTGATAATCTCAACTGGTATTCCACAAGGTTTTACTTGAACACAAGCCAACAAGACACATTGCAACACTACCCGAATCATTCCGAGTGCCACTTCCCAGAATAAAGCATTTTAGCGGGAATAGTTTCCAATGGACTGCGTTTCAGCAGCACAGCACTAGGTGTCAACTAGACCCAGTGCCTTCCAGCAGATTTTAGCAGTCCTACGTCAGTTCCTGTCAGTTCCTTGCATATAGCAGCTAGGGCAGCTTGGATGGCAGTTCGTTTCGCAGCCGGCAGCCGGCAGCCGGCAACACCTACTGCAGCGGGTGGTGGTTGTGCAGGTGGTGCGCGTTGTGCGGCGGGGGCGCGTGCTGCGGGCGGAAGGACCACACGTAGTTGGTGTAGCAGTACAGCACGACGGCGTCGCAGGCCGCCAGGAACAGCATGTGTTATACGTCCTCCGCGCCCACCGCGCGCCGCGTGTCGCGCTCCATTATCAGGATGCTCTTGCCCACCTCGCCATCGGGGAACTGCCGATTGCGGATGAACAACATTTTGATACTAGTTTTTTTTACACAACAATTAATAATGAGTGATGAAATGTAAGATGTAATTGTAATACTTCGGGGATCAAGTTACTTAGTTTGTCGGTTATATGTCACCGTCGGCTATAGAGCTGGTGGATTGTCTAATTACTTACGCCTTTACAAATAGATTGCCGATTTTAAATTGGAAAGGAATTAAGAAAGAATTGAGACGAGAAGAATTAAGAAAATAACTGAAGGGTAAGGAAAAGAATATGGGCCTCTGGCTCCCCCACTCGCCGAACGAAACACAGTAGCACGCTACTATTTCAGGCCGGTCTTGCTGGCCCAATACGTGTCGAAGCGTGGCCGACTCCCACCGTACACTCGCCCAGCACGAACTAACACGCGCGCGTACCTGCGAATGCGGCACCTGGTACACGAGCTGGTAGCCGCGCAGCAGCGCCTCGACGCGGCCGCGCAGCACGTCGAACAGCAGCACGAAGTCGGGCGGCTGCCGCGCGGCGTACTCGCGCCGCCACCACTGCGCCGGGTTGGTGTAGAACGCGTCCGACTCGCACGCCAGCCCCGTGGGCGGCGGCGAGCAGTCCAGGAAGCGGGCCGTTATGTTTATGTGCAGGTGGCTGTCGAGATATTCGATACGTTATATTTCTTTATTTTATATAACTAATATTAAGTATTTCTATTCATTATTAATTAATAACAATGCACAATGTGTATCAAACTACACATTATGTGCAAATTTGATAGAAATCGGCGGAGTTGTTTAGGAGTCCATCGCGCACCAAACATAAAAAATAAAGGACTGATTTCACCAATTTTTTTTTTGCCATTATGCACGGGAAAATCGGCTATGCCATCCAGAAAATCCTTCTACATGCAAGTTTCGTCACATTGACACAAGCATGACGTTCGACTCGTATCATTTTATTTTGCGATTTGATCAATTTAAATTTCAATCCCCATCTAAACTATGTTTACCCAATATTCCCCAACGCGTAGTTGTCTCGCCGATGATGTACTTAGCTTAACGGAACTTATAGTTTTTAATACGCTGGTTGCGCAATAATTACTCACATAATCATATGCATACATGTATTTTTTTTTCTATTTATGAATTCTAACTTTTCGTGTACAGACCTAGTTAGGTTAGATTATAGGTATGGCTAGCACGGATGACCAACTATCATCCGTGCACTATTGCCACCCGCACGCACACTTACGTTAAAGATCATGTTTCAAAAGATACAATGCCCACATTACTAATAATCTAATAAGTATTTTGTTGTATTTTTCCG
>NC_052128.1:532289-543288 GCF_012273895.1 Zerene cesonia | reverse complement strand
GTGCGGTTGTGCGGGATGACGTCCCGCAGCAGCGCCATGGCGGGCAGCGGCGCGCTCTGGTGCACCAGCCCGAAGTAGCCGCTGGGCAGCGCGTTGCCCGCTACCAGCAGCCCCGCCAGCGCGTACAGCTGCCAGCTGCGGGACACATTACACATCACACTTGCTTTACTGATCCAAACAGATACATTAAAAAGATCAAAAATCATTCAGATTCAGTTCAGTTGTTCTTGTGTATGTGAATTGAGCAATTTTCTTTTAAAATTGTCCTCTTTTCTGTGTGAGAAAACTATATATAATATGTAGAGAGAAGAGTTTGATTCAATGTTTTATATAACATGAATAGCAGAACATTACCAACTAAAATAGTTATATAATTGCCACCACAATATTGAATCACCACCACTTCACAAGTTCACAAATTCTAACTATTTTTATCTTATTCAATTCAGTATATGTTAAAATGACGAATAAGTCATGAAAATGTATTTCAATTATTGTTTCAAACAAAACTCTAAATTGCCTTTCAATCATTAGAACTAGATCAAGTTCTATGCTATAGCATATATAGCATATATAGTAGCTTTCGAATAATATTAGAATCGGTTCTCCCAGTAAAAAGTTATGAGTTAGTACAAAAAAAATACATTTCAATTGATAACCTCCTCCTTTTTTGAAGTTGGTTGAATAATGTTTAATAGGTTATCAGGGACATTATCAGCAAGTGGTTTACCTGACCCCAAAATCAAATTATTTATCATATCTTATCCATCTTCCTAATCTAAGAACCCACTCGTGAAAAATAGCACAAATAAGAAAGCATCAATTTCTAAAAATAATACTATTCAATTTAATTAAAGTTTACTCCAAGATCATCCAATTATTTTATGTTCTATGAAATAAATTTTTTTATTTCGATTTTTTACTCAAACAAAACTTCATATTTAGTTTTTTCAAATAACTATTGTTTTAAACATAAATCATAGTCGATTTTCATACAAATACAGATTAATGCTATAAGTAAAATATCTTATCATACTTCTTGGCCTTCCGACTCCAAGGCACCACAACATCTTGCGCGATATAGAGCAGTATTGGTATGAGCGGCAGCACAAAGCGCACCTCCTTGTGTGGGATGTAGCTGAAAATATTATTAATATAAAAATCTTATATTTCCGATTGATCCGATGAGATGCGTGAAAGGAAACCCATTAGACTAGACTTTTTTTTTTCAAAAACTGCAGGTTCTTTTGTAGAAAGTGTAGTAATCAGAAAAATATGTGAGAAGTTCAAGTTTAATTCAATTCCCCCCCGCAATCTATGCTAACTAAGTAATACAATTAAGAGATTGTAAGTATGGAAGCATACTTGTGTTATTTTCATTTTCATAATCATCATCATCGGCCCATATTTGTTTCTACTGCAGGAACACAGGCCACCAGTGAGGGTGCAGGTCTTAATCCACAACCAGATACCTCAAAAACTGCTAAAAAACATACCTATGTACTGCTATGTGCAGTGCCACTGCAATCAGCAGTACAACTCCAATTTTATTTTGTTTGGGTCTGCGGAGAACTGTGTAGATTCCCCACAGCACAAGAGGCAGACTGACTCCGAGAATGACAGGCAGACCCTCTGTTATGTACCAGTACCTGTAAATTAAGTGGAAGGTTAGTAAAAAATATAACTTATAAATATACCACTGTCTAACAAACTTCTTGTAAAACTATATTATTTTCTTTATTTTTATTTTAGACAGAATGTCTTTTTGTGTAACAGATTTTGTCTAGGCCATAGACTTAAAAGATACTATTTACGGTAATAAATATTAACATATAAAATATTTTAAAACAAATTACAATCATTCCAAATATTTATTTAATATAAAATTTTAGTGTTACAAACCATGGATGGGTTCCATAGTAAGATGAAACATCATACAGTACATTGTATCTAAAGAATTCCCAAGGAGTTACAATCAGCTCCCCATAGAAGTAAGAGTCCAATGCTACAAGACTTCCTCCACCTATGATACTGCAATGAAAAATATACATTTACTTCAATTTCATGATAACAAACATCATATAACAATAAATGGAGCGAAAAAGAAATGTAAATTTTATTACAGATTTTTTAGATTAAACTTCAAATAATTATATAAATAAATACAACAATTTTATTGTTGAAAAAGAAAAAACAACAATTGTATTTTGGAAAAATATTAATAGTAATAGTACCTGATTGGCAAATATTTCTGTAAAATCAGCCATTTTCCTTGGTTTGTTGTGAAAAGGTTATATAATCCAAGAACAAGCCATATTGGAGCTGAGGTGGGGCGAATAAACACCGATATAACTCCTAGCCACACCCACCTGTTATCCTCTGAAAATATTATAAAGGAAAAGTACTGTAATGGCAGTGTAAACAATGTAATATATATTCATTGAACAATAAATAAAGTCACTAAAATACAACTATAGCATAATATACAAAATCTATTATTCATTAAAGTATAATAGAATTGACCATATTGACAAAATAAATAAACAATCTTATTAACAAATTAAATCCTCTTTGAATAGAACAGGATAACTAACCTTTATCGTAATATCCCTGTTTTCCTGCTTTGAATGGGAACACAGACAAGGCAATAGTCACTAGGACTGTTTCCACTGTCTGTAGCAATGTTCTACTAGCTGTGTAGAACCAAAACCATGAAGTTAAGATAAGGAAAAGAGCCCATTTCCTACTTCCTGACCATTTATAAAATCTGTAGTCAGCCACCGCACTCAGTGTAGCTTGAAAGATGCGTGGAAGTAAAATCTAATAGAAAAATGTATGTATTACTGATAAGTTGAATATGCAAACATTAAAATGTGTAAACCAAGTTATTAATATAAAATGTACAAATTATATTTAACTAGCGGTCCGCCCCGGCTTCGCCCGTGGTACATATATAGCCTATAGCGTTCCTCAATAAATGGGCTATCTAACACTGAAAGAATTTTTCAAATCGCACCAGTAGTTCCTGAGATTAGGGCGTTCAAACAAACAAACAAACAATCAAACAATCAAACAAACAAACTCTTCAGCTTTATAATATTAGTATAGATTTAAAATGCAGGTTCTTACCAGAGCTTCAGGGTAATCAAGACTGGTGAATTTCAGTATGGCATAGATTGCAGATACAATGCCCGGGTAAAGGAAACTTCGAATTCCCTTTTTCCATTCCCAAGTCAATGCTCCATAGCCAAAAACATGATTGTGGGCCACTTCCAATGTCTGCCAATATTCGTCAGGAACAAACCAAGTCTGTACCAGAAATATCGACGCTAACCTCACTGTTAATATCATGAAGAAGACCTGGAGCGGCCTCAGGCCCTTTGCCAAAGCCATTCTCCCGCCTAAAACAAGTTACACAAAGTCAGCTATAATTAGACAACCAGTATGCTTCTGTATATTCGAAATACTGATTTTCTCAATAATTCGTACAGAACGCAAAGAAACTGTTAGCATAACATTCCTATGGGAATGTTATAAATAGACGCTATCAGACAAAAATAAGCCATCCGAAATGAGTGTCAACTGCCGCGTCCCTTTTTCTATGCAGGGAAGTTGAATGAATGGTGAATTTCTCATAACTATCAATGTTATATTAAGAGAACTAGCATCGTTTTACCTTAATTTTTTCAATATTTATTAAATATCTAAATCCAATTCATTATTTTCACATTTAATAGGATCTACTAACCTCACCACTAATAACACCGCCGCTGTAAAGTACTAGTGATGTTTTGACTTTTGCGTTAGACTTGTTCTGTGATCAATACCTACATGATCAATAACAGATTCATGATACCTACATGCTATAAACCAGTTTTCAATGTGGTTAGCGAACACAAAACTACACTTAAAATTTAAGTAAATGTAGATACACTACTAATATTTTTAAATCTTGTTAGTTAGTTAGAATTAAAATGTACGCAATCCTAAATACATTTATTTTACCGATCTATCAAAAAAAAAACAAAACAAACTAAGTACATCACTAAAATTATTTTTACCGTGAAACGGATAGCCTTCTTAAATTATTATACTTAAATTAAAGGTGTGGCGACTTCTTCGGTAAAAGATTGGCTTTAAAAATGACACGATTAATTTTAAGCAATTCAAGAATCATATGTGTACCAATTGAATGTTACTAAAACTGAATATAGAATGTAAATATGACATTTGAGAAAAATATGTTGTGACTAATCGTAATTGGGAACGTTAATTTACAAATGTTGATTTTTGTGGAAAACTGCATCATTCTCATTTATATAAACTAAAAATGATATGAACGTACGAAATATGGGTATGTAACTTAATTACCATGTTTAGTCATTGTCAAAGAAAAAGTAAATGTAATTCCTTTTGAACTTTTAGATACTACGAGCGATGTAACTTTGGATTTATCGAGGCGTGGGCTCAAGAAAATAGAGAAAGCGCCTTCCGAGGATTCAAAGACGATTATAAACTTGATTCTTGACCAAAATGAACTACAACGTTTGGACAATCTTGATAGCTATAACCGCGTCGAAAATGTAAAGTATAAAATCGAACAATATTAAATTATAAATACAGTAGAATAGTTTGATCATTCTAGTCGCATTACTTTCCATAAAAATACTATTGATGCCGCCGGCTACTTGGATACTCCTTGTTTATACTTAATATTAATACATACTCACAGTAATTGACCTTTTTTATTATTCAGTTAAAAAAATTAGCTATTATTAATATTTCCGCAAGTATAGAATTTATTAGTTGAAATAAAACTCATGCTTACTCACATATACTTGCGCTTATCTATAAAAAAATAACAATGTTTAATTTTAGCTGTCAATATGCAATAATTTTCTGGTCCGAATGCATGGTGTGTCTCGGTTAACAAACATCAGGGTTCTTTCTTTAAACAACAATGGAATCTTGCAAATTGAAGGACTAAAGGATATGATCTATCTAAAAGTTTTAAAGTTGGCTGGTAAGATGCTCTAATATTATAAAAATGTTAATTAATAATTTCTTCAACATTCATGTGATACATTGTCATGTTTTAGGTAATAATATAAAATCTATTGAACATTTAAACCACAACATACACCTGGAACATTTGGATTTATCGAATAATCAAATATCATTTATTGCGGATATTTCATACTTAAAGAATTTAAAGGTAAGTTTATCATATATTTTCCTCAGTAATTGATTCATTATTCAGTATCATATCTTGAACATTATTTAATCACTAGCTGTACCCGTGACTTCATTTGCATTTGTCAATAAATACTTAGATTGACTGTCACATCTCATACACTGTATCTATTTCAGGGATGAAAAGTAAATAAGATCCTTCCTCGGAGAGTTGCTATAAGCATACCAAGTTTCATCAAAATCCATTCAGTAGTTTTTGCGTGATTCTGATTCGAGCTACAGATAGACAGTCATTTTTTTTATTGCATTTTATACTTCAATCTCCACAATAAAATATCTTCAATGTACAGAATTTGACCCTGACCATTTTTATTATAGTACAGACAAAGAAATTCATGTTACTATGATGGACCACAATATACGAGTATCATAATACATAAAATTTACTTACATAAGTAAAAAATCAAACTCAGTAATTAAAATTAGTAAAATATGGTAGCTCTTAGATTACAAAATAAATATTAAATTTTTAATTTTATAGTATTGAAATTTGAAATGCTTTGTAAATAAGATATTTAAAAAGAATAGAAAAACTTTGATCATGAGGCGGGATTCGAACCCGCGTCTTTTTGCAATACCGTAGCAACGCCTAGCCTCTCGCACACCTGTGATCCCGCCACAGTAATCGAATTTCAAAGAAGTGGGTTCGAATCCAGACTCGTTATAACTTTTTTCCTATTCTTACAAAATTTCTCAACAAATATTCAAATATAGATTTCATGTATATGCCTACATTGTCTGTAATCAATGATATATTACTAAATTAACTTACAGCATCTCAGTCTGGAACGCAACAGAATAATGGACCTACGCCAGTGTGACCGATACTTACCCTCACACCTGACTCACTTGGGGCTCGCACACAATAACATCCCTGATTTGAATGAAGTGTCTTATTTGGTGCATTTGAACCAATTAGATAGCTTCACAATTCAAGGGAACCCTTGTGTGGCTATGGCAGGGAAAGACAAGCTGTATCCTTTGTATTGAACTATAGAGAATTTAATAAGAATCTTGTTTGTTTATGGTTATAAAATTAAAACATGTTATCATATTGAATTGAAAACACTATTGCATATGTAAAACAAATGCTTATATTAGTAATGTAGTGTATTTTAGTGTTTATGAAGCTTAATTTTGGTATTTGATTAGAAAAATTGATATATGCCTTTGGTTGGCATACTTTTTATAATAATTGTTAAAATAAAACGAACACTATCTTTAAACTATTTGAATAATAAAATGTGTATAAAATTTAAACAATGTTATCTTATACTCATACTATGTTTATTATATGGTATCTCCATTTGTCTTACAAGAATATTTCCTATACCATAACAGAGGTTTTGATTATCGTCCGTTTGTTCTAAACTGGATTATGAGTGTCAAATCGATTGATGGATTCCTTGTCAGCGCGATTGAAAGGTTTGTGTTATATTTTTAATTACGTAAACTTAGCATTACAGACAATTTGTTTTTGCTAGTTTTTTAAAGAATATGGTTTGGATAGATCAACCTCGAGGACAAAATCTCGATGGTCTACAGGAGCTGTATCGCGTATCCTATAAATTCTTAGGACAAGACCGTCGGTGGTGACAGCTAAAACGTATGAACCTCTATGCAACGCACACGCTGATACTTAAACGCTTCATACAGTTTCATACGTTTCGGCTGTCAGCACCGACGGACAGCGTGCCTTAAAAACCAACCTGAAGACTGCGCGTAGCACAGGAACACGCTATCTGCACGCAGCTTAATATAAATAATATGAGCACAATGATTTCGAATTTGAAATGATGAATTTATGTAGAAGTTGCTGTTTTATCCCAATGGAGCGTTTGTGATAAAAAGTATCCTATCACCCACATCAGCTCATACCCTGTCTATATACCAAATTTTATCAAAATCCGTTCAGTAGCTAGCGTGATTGTAGGATAAACATCTAAACAAAGAAACTTTCACATTTATAATACATGTTAGTGTGACAAAATGTCATTACTTTCAGCCTGAAAGCCGAGTGGCTGTACAGCCAAGGCAAAGGGCGGCACTTCCACGCGGGTCAACACCGCGAAGTCTGCGAATACCTCGCTTCAACTTGCCCTCTCACTGCGGACGCACTTGAAACGGAGGACCAAAGGAAACTCAGGCTTATACTTAGCAAGGTAACTTACAACATTTACAGCTTCTCTTTGGATACATGCATTGAATGTATGAAGGTTAAGTGATCAAAAATAATACATGATTATTATTAATTCATTATGTTATGGACAATATTGATTTTTTTTTTATAATAATTTAGCCCCTTTAAAAAGGTACAGTTGCTTTGCTCCACTGTATTTCATTTGTTATTGCATATTGATATCACAATATTGACAATTGAAAAATGTTTCCTTAACTCTCCTTGCATTTGTCTTAGTGTATTAATTTATTTTAGCTTTTTTTCAACAATTTTTGCCAAACTCAAATTCAAAAACTTTTTTTTCATGTGAATTTTTACAAGTATTAAATCAGTATTGTATTGTTAGTATTGCAATAATTATTTGGTCAAATTTTTAGGCACAGCATCATCAACAACAATTGAAAGATCAAAATCATAGTCCAGTCAAGTCGAAACTGCAGTCACCAAGAATGCAAGGTAAGGATGATTGCGATTTGAGATTATTATGTTGTATGTGATTGTATATCTCATCTCTATATATAAAAAATCTTCTGTCACAATGTTTATTCCAATACTACTTCAAAGCAGCTAGATCAATTCTAATTAAATTTGTGTGCATATTGGGTATGTCTGAAAATTGGTCAGCTTGTATACTTTATGTATGTTTGCGTCATGCAAGCTCTTGTTCCTTTAAATTGAACATGTTGTGCAATTGGACTAGATTTAATTTAATATCGCAATAGATAGGCACACTCAACGTATTCCGTTGTGCAAAATGTTCTAACAAATGGTTACATATAATCCGTCAGCCCGCATGTCGGGCCGCGCGCTGGGCCGCTCGCCCGACCGGCTGTCGTGCAGCTACCACGGCGGCGTGCCGCGCGCCGCCAGCCCCGCGCCGCCCGCCGCCATGTCGCTCTCCTGCTCCGGCGACCTGCCCGCCCCCCACTCCGTACCGCACGCGGTGCCGCACGCCGCGCCGCACGCGGTGCCGCACGCGGTACCGCACGCCGTACCGCACACGGTACCGCACTCCGCGCCGCACACTCCGCCGCTGCATACTCGCGAGCGACAATCTGGTGCGTAATACCGGGTCCACTTAACACAAACATGTTTATCTACTATCGTACATTTAATGTGATTTAAGTAAAAATATCAAAATCAACTGGAGGGCTGATTCTTATTGATCACGCGTTTTACTTGAATTTTTAAAGCTACTTTCAAGGTGTCCCTGATCAGGAGCAAAACCAGATATAGAAAGATTTAAAGCTTAAAAATTACAATTTCGTAACTTAATGGCAATTTGTTGTACAAAAACTGTTAAATTGAAAAAATGTGTTAGTTAAACATAAATGAGTAAAACAATCTTCCTTTTTAAAATAAAAAAACTGAGTCAACATTTACTTCAATACTAAAATAACTGAAACAAATTGTAAAAAAAAAACAATTTATAAATAATAGTTCCAGAACAAGCAAAAGTGACGAACCAATCACTAGAAGCAGCTTCCAAGATGGTGCCAGTACCAGAGTCACTGATGAGTCCAGATTACCAAGACCCCATCTACGATATACAGCGAACGATACCAAAGGCCAATTCCATCTCTAACACTTCCTCACAGTCCAGCAATAGCAGCCTGCATGAAGAAAAATCTAAGAAAAATTTGAGAGGCTCGCCCAGGTTGAGTAAAAGGTGGGAAATATTTGTATTTTGCCTGAATCTTCAATTAAATGTTTTTCATACTAGGATAATGAAAAATGTATATGCAGTTATAAAATATACCTTAATAATTAATTATTCTTCGCTTTTAATATTAAGTCATGTGTAATTATTGTGTTTAGTGCGACCTCATCGCCGAAACTGAAAACTAAAATGGATCAACGGAACGGTAAGCAAGATACCAAAGAAAAACTGAACGGGATGACGCAGGACAAGGACAAAATAGACCCGGACAAATTGGAAATAATAAAACTTGCGTCTAACCAGCGAAGGCAGAAGAAAATGAGCGTTGAGAATATGGCAGCCGTTACTATACAGAAAATGTGGCGCGGTTACCGCAGTCGGAATTTGAACAAGGACACCATGAGGATCCTACACGCTATTCAGGCCGCTAGAGCGAGACAGCATATACAGTATGTGCTTTATGCTTTATTATTATTATACAGTTCATTAGTAGACAGTGGATACATGAATACCCATAGTATATACTTTTGCTACCATGTTTTGCCCTATATTAAATTCGATGCTATGTTGGATAAATAAATTTCTACATACTCTGTCCGAAATTACATATACTATTATTATATGATTAGAATTTATTTAACTTTATAATAAGATATTTGGGCGGGTTATTATTTATATTTCCAACCTTTGTTGTTGCGAAAATATTTAATTATTATAATGCAACATGTATATATATCCTTATATAGAGTTCCTAAAAATAAATTTCATTTGTATTCCATAAACAACCAGATGTTATATATATACATAATGATATTATATTATTGAGATGTTATATAATTCTAGACGGTTGACATGTGACATGGAGGCAACAAAAGCGGCGCTGGAGAGCGAACGGAAGATCCAACAGCTGCAGATGCAGGCCATCAACGCGCTGTGGAAGAAGGTCTCTACGCTGCAGACACCCGGTAAACTTTAAACATTTAAACATTTACTTATTAAACTAACATTAACTTTCTTATAAGTAATTTTTTTGTATCAGTGGGAAATTAGATTACTGTATTATTATTTTTTCCAATTATGGTATAGTCGTCTTCAGCTAATATATTATTCTTCTTTTATTTATTTCGTAGTTATCTTATGTAGTTCTATGACATGGGACATCTGCCAACCTGCACTTGGCCAGCATGGAGGAATTATGGCCTCAATTCTCATAAGAGTCCCGTGTCTGTCATTATGGTGATGATTTGCCATTTCTTTTTGTTTTTATATATCAAATCATATTTATTTATTCCCCACGACATTTACAGGTTACAAAACATAATTATGCAGAGAATGCAGTATATGTGTATTTATTAAATATTATTGTTTTCAGAAATGCAAAAGCAGAAGATGCCAGATATAGAGGACAATACTGAAGTGTTGAGGCAGCTCACTGAAACTTGCTTCAATTTACAGACGCAGGTAATTTATTTCTGTCTATTGTTTTGAGAGCCTTTGTTTTATATATGTTTTCGGATTAACTCCAGTGGGACTGGAGTGAGCTCTTGAAGTTGTTTTTATTTTGACCATTTGAAATATTGACGTACAATAAAACAATAGAAATATAAGCACGCTGGAAAATTGTCCGCCCGTGGGGGGTAATTATAATGTTAGAATAAATAAATAATGTTAGAATTGCAATTTAATGAGCGATACAACAGACTTTGAACATTACTACCACGAAATAAGATGTTATTGCAATGAATATTCTATACAATATCACTCAATTTTCAGCCGACTTAAAAAATTAAGAAGTGTTCGTTACCTCATAACTAGACGTTTAGGCGTCACTACGGTTTGGCAAAAACGCGGGTTCGAATCCCGCCTCTTGATCGAATTTTCTCTATTGTTAAAAAAATAGCTTGTGT
>NC_052128.1:487163-532148 GCF_012273895.1 Zerene cesonia | reverse complement strand
TATGAGAACCTCAAAAAAAAAAGCAAAAAAGAAGCCGCAGTGATAATCACTTATTACATTACACCTAAGTCACAGCGTTCGGATTTCCCTAGCAATAGTATTGAGGATATTAACTTTAATTACTTGTCTAGCTGGTTAGTTAAATGGCTAAATAGTTATGATTCATACATATTATCAGGAGGAGAGAGTGAGTTGGTTGCGGCGGCCGCAGTCTCTCGCTCTGCCCTCTTCGCCGAGAGAAAACACGTAAGTACAAAAAATAATTCTTTTCAACATAAAAAGTCACCAACGTCCCTGGGGAGGGAGGTAACACTCTAAATGCGTAAATGGGTCTAAATGAAAAAGAAGGGATATCACTTCTTAACCGTGGAAAATATCGTCACACATTTTTTATTTTATTGTAACTGATAAATAAGATAAGCAAAATCTTTATTATATTAATGTGTAATTTCGGCGTGGGAAAACAAACAAATAAATATACGTTATTTATTGATTTGTATTTCTATTTTCCTTCACAGGGACAAAACCGAAGTGGAAACTTTAGAAATAGAGAGAACGGAATCGGTTATAGAGGAACAAGAGCAAAGCATACCCGCGAATGAGCAAGAGTTACTCGCTGAATGAACGACGTTTCTAGAAACACGTGTGTAATATCACTTCGATTGTTGTAGACTCTATTTGTTGGGAGATAGAGTCTGTTTTTGAATGAATAATTTTATTTTCAAATTCGAATATGTTCTGAAATCTCGTCTTTGAAGAGGTGATAAATTTTTCTTATTTTTTTTATGTAAAATTCATTTAATTATGATCTGTTTTGCGAGATTGCAAACTGTAGAAAAACTGTGATTCATAAATTCGCTTATAATTTTCTATATACTCTACTATAATAGATGTAAAACGGATACCGTACTTTTGAAAGTTGTGTAGAGTTACTTTTGTATGTTATAATTTTTAGTGTTCACTATTAGAAGTGCTTATTTGTTTGTTTTTTATTTATTTTGTAGTTAATGGTTGTATACTATAAGGACGAGCCTTTGGTTTACATTCTATTCGTTAATAAAAAAAAATTAAACATCGTTAGTTTACGGATTTACTTATAAAAGTTAAATAGCATACACTGCCATAACAATATAAAGAATCGAAGTGATATGTCGCATGTTATAATACGCTTTATTATTTAAGTCGTAAGGGTCAATGTGGTACGCGCTTTACCGCTTATAAAATACGCACGCTGCCTCTTTCTTTCGTTGTAAGTGTGAGCGAGACAGGCGTCTCTTTAATGTAAGTAGCGAGCATGTGATGGAATAATTTAAGCGTTTTGTAATATTGTCTTAACCGATTTGGGAAATGGTTATTAATACGAAGCAATTTTTTTTGTTGGTGTAGTCGAATTGATTTTTTTCATAATTCTTTTAGTGACTAATATGAACAATTTATTTTTGTAAGCATAAAATTTATAATTTTTCGCGGCATACGTAAATTGTCGATGATATGATTGCTTATATATAAAGTAAATAGAAATTTAATAACCAATTTGAATTTATTTTTAATCGTTGACCATTGAATGTAAACTTCTAAAATAAGTTAATTTTAGTTAAATAAATTTATAATTGTTAAATTGGCGCGTAAAAAGACATTTCGAATTTTGGAACGACTGATTTTCATTATTATAAATTATAATAAAACATTACATCAATACGTAATATAAATATACAAACCAAAAATATATCAGCCATTTTTTTCCTTGGATTCTGATTTCGTAATTCATAAATTTGATCATAAATAACTAGATTTTCGTTTTAATTTTTTGCAAAAAAATTAAAATAAAACTTATTACAGAAATATTGTTTAAAACATCATTTTCACTGCCATCACGAATTATCTATCTAAAAGTAAAGAGAAATATTAAAATTAATATAATGACTCGAATGAGCTTCTATAGTTAAGTTATATTAAAAGTATTAATAATTTTAAATATATATTTGTTTTGACATCATCATTGCTTACAAAGTTATCGGCATTCAAAATTACACAACCGTAAAAAGTATGAACTATGAGATATTAACATGAATAATAATAAAAAATAGATTTCAGTAGAGAGTTCTAAGTAGACGATGTGTTATTATTAATTTGTTTCGTTTTTTTTTTTCATTGAAGTTATTTTAATTATTATTAAACTTCATCCAATGTGACCTTTTATTTATTTATCTTGAATAAAAAAACAGTGGTACAATTTAATTATAAATATATATATATATATATAAAAAGAACGGTCGAAATACGCACACGCAGAGCTAACAGATCAGTTTGTCAAACGATTGTGCAACTTATTTCATAGGTCATAAGCGCTAGTTTAAGGTTTATTTATTTCTGTAATCGTGGAGTTATAGTTAAGTTTTCTAAAAGCTTTACATTTGTCACACTGTACAAAGTACGTCACGAATCTCTCACGCTTTTTATATTAGTATATAGATTTTGTTTAGTTGTAGCTATGTATCTTGTGTATAACGGTTCAATCACACAGAGCCAGTGATAATTGATGTCAAATAAGATTTACCAAAATCAACCTTATTTTAATGATAAATATTTATTAGTCGAATGACAAATGGCACGAGAAAAGTTATTTTGTTGGCTCTGTGTGGAAGGACCATAATTCTAATATAGTTCTTAGTTCTTACATAGGGCCAGTGATTTGAGTCGCGTTGTGTTAATAATGGGAATGATTATTTTCTAACGAATCTTTCATACGTATTTTCTAACTAAAAATATGTTAACTAATATTCACCAATCTCAGTATTCGCTAAGTTATTTTACATTTTACTAGTCATTTTTATTATTTTTCACGTATAGGTACTATTTATGATTGACGACTATTGCGATGTATATTGTTCTTTGTCAAATAGAATAATAAAAGAAATATTATAGAATGAAAAATCATTAGAAAACGGAAAACAAATGCAGTAGTGATGAAATACATCATCATCATCATCATCTTCAGCCCATACATGTTCCCACTGCTGGGACACAGGCCTCCTATGAGGGTTCAGGTCATAATCCACCACTATGGCCAAGTGCGGGCTGGCAGATGTCACATGTTGTCGAACTTTTGATTCTTGGACATGCCGGTTTCCTCACGATGTTTTCCTTCACTGTTTTAAGCAGTGGTGATGTTATCCACATGTGCAGAGAAATTGAAAAATCAATCTATTGATGAAATACATGGTACGTTCTAAATGCTTTTTATGAAAATAAAACACATCAACTTTGCAATAGTCAAACAATACAAGAATTGTTGGTTCATTATATTGCAGCATTTAATTCACGTATTTTACAAATATTTACAAATAGTAACTTTTTAAAACAACCATTGGGAGTATAGCTTCGGAAACAAAGAGGAATATACATCGCTTATAGTGAAATAAGTATATCGTGTATAATTTTGTATTTCCATTTATCTCGATCCCAAAGGCAGGCTATATATTTTGTATCACAGTATATCGCGTAACCCCACTGTCACTCGTTAGCATATAAATATTTAGTTTTAATGTTGCTATCAACCAATTGAAAAAGACCAAAATATATTTTTGCTGAGATTTTTTTATTGTATTTCTGCTGTTTCGGTGCGTGACTTTACACTTGCAATATAGTTCAATGATTATTTATTATCAGTCGCTTAAACCAAAGAATACGGATTGCTTTTTTAATTTATTTATTTATTTACTTCAGGCAACATACATTAGGTACCGTTAAATTATCTTCAATAGCTTAAAATTTGTTATCATATACTTAGTGCTACTGCGTGGTTTTACCAATCCGTAAAATTAGATTTATGTAAACAAATAAAACGAAATATTTTGCAAGTGTAAGCAGCCTTCGATGAAAGCGTGGACTGCATTTGATAACAGACCTGAAAAGACAATAGTTTTTATTTTTATAGTACGTTGGCTAACATCGAACTTTTGTAAATCTTCACCCTTCGTTTATTTCAAAGAAGTTATTGTATCAATATGTATAGTTTTTTTTCTTGTTTTGGTAACTGAAAAGCGATTACGTAAATTGCATTAAAAGACAAGGGTGTTACCGTGAAGTCTCAAAGTAGTACTAATTCTAGTGTAGGGAAAAAGACAAAGCTACATAGCTCATGTAGCGACACTGTCTCACTGGAATTAGTACTATTTTATGACGTCACGGTAACCTCAAATTACTCTCTAGGTTATATGTCGCTGTACGGTTCCCAAAGACACTTGCCGTCCTACTTCAATTATATAGCGTACCCACCTTATTTGTTATCGTTTCGTTAGAGCCTGTATTTATTGTTTTATAAAAATATTTTGAAAACATGTGCTGTTTTATTTTTATAACTTGATCCTCCATTTTTATTCCTCATCTATGACAAATAGGTAATTTGCTTTTTTTATCTTTTAGTAAGTATAAGTGCAAAAGAATAGAAGGTAATTGTTCGTGAGACAGCATTCGAGCCCACTTTATCATATACAAATCGATATGAAAAATTAGATTTGGAAGCAAAACAGAGGTACTGTTAGGAATGGTTAGTTGTTTTTAATACACAGGAAATTTAAATTCATCCAAGCATAAAATTGGGATTGCGTTTGATGACTCTATAGCTAAGTGGGCTTTGACCGAATCTATCGCCATGCGCCAAGGAAAATTGGATGCTAATCCACAATATTCTCTTTTTGTATACAGAAAAATTATCAATAGAAAAAAAATCATGTCATCGCAGAAGACAACCATTCGACTTTCAAATTAATTGATGGTTTATCTTGATTTCTTTTTTCATAAATAGATTTTACATAAATACATCAGTTATTTCCTCATTAACATTTATAAGTTTTTTTTTATGTCACAGCGGGCATCTGAGCTGGTGGTTCGCCTGATGGTAAGCGATCACAACCACCCATGAACATTCGCAAATGTAGCCTTTGCGAATGCGCTGCCCGCTTTTATGGGGTAAGGGAAAAGGAAAGGATTAACGACTGGAAAGAAGGAATGGACTGCAAGCGTGCTCGACTTCCACAAAAAATTATGATTCATGCTTAGATTAATTCATATATTAATTTAAATCTCTAAGAATCCTCGCTTGTGAACTGCATCACAGCTTAAGATGATGAGGCGAATTGGAAGCTGCCCTAAACATGCCTAAACGTAACGTAGCGCTTATTGACACGGAATTACGGAACAATCTGAATCTGGTGCCAGAAGTGTTTTCAAGCTTTTCGTGGGTAAAAAACTGAATAGACATTGAAGCTTCGTCAGATAGAATGCGAATTTTCATACTATAATATAAAATTTAACATATTTTTTACTATAATAGGGACAGACGGCTCACATAAAAAGTAGCATAAGCCTAATAGTCAACAACATCTCGATCACCGAGCTTTCGTGTAAAAAGTCAGATATGCGATAATAGTAAAATTAGTTAAACTTCTGTTCACTATCCAAGTGGTAATACTATACAGCAAGGTGTATCGAGAATGCATCTGTACTAATTTTTCGTTTCGGTTTACAAACCGGTACATCGTCCAATACCACACACGATATTACAATTTATATCATAAAAGAACTTAGCGACTCGTGTAAAAGGTAGTAGACATAGGAGAAGAATAGAAGACGTTTTTATTAAAAATTTGTATATTATTATGTCATGTAGAGTCCAGTATAAAACTATAACTATTGTGGAATCGGCTAATCCAGAAACGGTTGAACTATAATTTGACGACACTTACTTTCTCCTTTATTGTCATTTTAAATGATGTACTTCAGGTATTAAGAAATTAACTAAGTCTACAGTTTAAGTAGATTACACTTAAATCAATAATAAGACCCATTACTAGTTTATGGCTGAAGAAGAAAAGAGTAATAGAATGAAAAATTATCTTCTTGGAGTAAATATCCAGCAATATCACGTCTTTGAATGAGAAAATATAATATCAATACAACGATCCATACCAGCTTAATCTTGAAAAATAGTAACCAGAAAAAATCGATGATGAAATGCTAGTAATCGTCTTATATATTGGATTATTAAAACTAGTCCCACAACAGTAAGTTATCGTCATAAATGATAGTCCAAAAGCTAATCTAATTGTGACTTATAATTACATTACTTAATCTAAAATTACATATAACTTATTATTATGCTCGAGTCCGGTTGTATTCTAAAAATGGAAATCCAGCTATTGGTTACATTATCGTGTGATTACTGTATATTAAATGCTATTTGTTTGATAAAGAATAAAAGCTGTTGTTACAAACTTAATACAATGCCACAAACTAATCTCTGAAATTGTGAAACATTTAACTGAATGTTGAATTGTCATTGTTTTCTGTTAAGTTCTCTGTGTGTTTTATTATCTTTCTCTATTTTAGTTGTTAGATATTTTAATTGTTAAATATGCCAAAAGACATCAAAAGTAATGATGTATGAATGAGCCCCGATTATTATTGTAAAGGATAAGAATAATTCTAAAGTTTACACAGAAGCGACGGTGACGACATCCCTCATTTCAGAGATATATTGGTGGCCTGTAGATACATATCGTACTAATTATCAACAGCTTTTGGAATATTACATATCATAATTGCAATTTCAATTATACACTGAGTGATAATGACAAAATATTTACTCTTTTTTGTCGGTAGGTGGTATAATATGTAAAATAGATCTTTGAGTGAAGGAAAACTGATAGGAAAATAGTTTGGGTACTGTTACACCAATTGCCTATCATGAATTGTAATATTGCACGAATTATATTCCAGGTGAATATGTTTATCTATTTCGCTCTTATGAAATTATTAAATTTACTTGATTAAATAGACGATTTTTATAAGAATTTAAGAAGGCAAAGAATATAAAAGAAATTTGAAAGTACTCCACCAAAACTGCGCTGTTGAGTGATGTAAGATAGAGACATCGAGAGTAAACACATTGCCATCCTTATCTTACACTGTTTAATAGGTGTCAAACTACGGTACATCAAATAACAAAGGGAGTTTACACGTTTTATACTATAATTATAAGACGTTTTATAATATTCGTATACTTCACTATGGCTCCTTATCGTGGCTATTGAAACTATACAAGTATTTACTATATATCACTGTATTTGTATATACCTACACAAATTGTCTCGCCTATTGTAAACGATTTACAAATAGCAAATTACGATAAATGGTTGTACAAAATCTATACATATATCTGTACATTGACGTACAATTAATAAGTAGGCCCATAAATACGCAAAAGATTGTCCGAGACAAAAATCTGTTTATGCGTCTGTTAGGCAAAATTATCTAATTAGCGTGTGCAGATATATATAATACACTTTGAACATTACCATCGCGAAATAAAGTGTAAATTTGAATGAATAGTTTATACAACGCCCCTCGGATCATTTTAGGCGCCCTCTTAATAGGCGTTTGTGACGTTAATGATACTGTAAATATTGAGACTTTCGCTATTTACATATTAAAACAAATTAGCTTTTACATAATAGATAATATTTAAACTATCTACAAAAAGAAACCCAGTTAGATCACTACGAGTTAGTTGAACTATCCAAACAAAACCAACAAGTTAAATTAAAAAATACAGATGAACATAATTAAAAACATTTTTTTTTCTAAGTGTTTTTATTGATGTTCAGACATTATAAGTAATACGTAACGACGGAGATCATTTAAGCATACACTAACACGTATACTTGAAGATAACTTAAAAATAGCCTAACCAATAACTATGTATTTACAATCCGTTTTAAATACACGAATAACGATGTTTCCTAGATTTACACACGACGACGCGACAAGAGTGTCTCGAGTTCTTAGCAAAGTGCCTAAGAGTAACAACCGATAATAGGGTAGTTCCAATAACGGAAACTTATTGTACGTGGCTGATTTTTCTTGTCACCGATATAATAACTATTTTAATCTATATTATATAATTATCAGCCCATATATGTACCCACTGCAAAGACACATACCATAATGGGTTCAGACCATAATCCACTACCTAGCTCATTGGCACATGTCGTAGTACTTTTAGTACTTCGACATGTGACCAGGTGTGAATCATCACGATATTTTCCATCACCGTTTCGAACAGTGATCATGTCGATAATGATCAGATAACTTGAATAATCTTTTCATCATTGCACGCTCGTCTGGTCCCGAATCCTTAACTTTTCGATTTAGGTTCGAGTTATTTCCCCAAAAATTAAGACATACTTATTCATACTATTCTAAATTCGGTAATCACCCATATGAACTCTATTTCACAGGCACACATAAAAATTTCAATACCGATATTAATTGTCAATTATTTGTCGAACATACACGGATGTCATACAACATATATAAATCTAGGAACAAAACTGCATATATTCTGAACGATTCTTGAATGTACGTATTAATTGAAACATAAGAAAACACATCGTAATATTTTTTACACAAATTAAGATCATTGCTTAACCATACGCTATATTTGAAATTAAGATTTGTGGTCGTTTTTCATAAATTTTAGTTATAAAAAAATTTCGAATACGAATATAATAGAGATGACAGACATAATGTAAATTTCTGCTGAATCACCAGCTCTCAAACGTAATTTATCGTAACGTCTGTCAGTTTTCAATAATTCAAAATTAGTAATATTACACATTAAGAATCACAACAGCTGCTACGAGATATCAAGCCAAACTCAATCTAAATGTACTCAAAATGGTTTGCCGCACTTCTCTATAAATTACAAACGACAGTCGCTACCTACATATAAACTGATCATAACAACAAGGAAAAATATTTAAGTGTATAAAGAAACACCACTTACACATTGACACTTTGACACTTACACGAAGTGCAAGTCTTGGAGTAATTTATGCCGTTATCCAATTTACTTATGTATAAAAATGTATAAAAACCGCTAGAAACCCCTACAACTTTCTAGTCTAATATATCTGGCACTTCCAATTCGCTAGTTGATATAGCACCATCGGATTTTAAGCATCCTCCATATTTTCCGCATCTCTAACTTTATATCTCCATACTAGAGCTACTGTTCCATTCAAATCATTTCCTATTCTGCCTATTTTTTCAATATCTCAGAAAGTCTCTTTACTCTTTGTTAAGTTCTGTTTCATCTCTCGTCATTTTAGCAATAACATTTGACCCTTATATTAACACTGGTACATATAATTTTCGCACTGTCATTCGAGTCAAATCTCACCATACATATCTCTCATAAATCCCTAAAAACAGTAAATATCACGCTAGTCTCCTCTCCGATTGTAACTGTTACGTTAAGTTTAGAAAATATATAATCAATAGCTGATAATTGATGTTCAATCATCTTTCTTAACAATTCTTCTACACACTTTTTCTTTTATCTAGAAACGACTCCTTTTCCTGTCCAATATCGTATAACGTCTGGTCATTGTGACCAGCTTATGACCAAATAATTTACGTCTCAATCAATATAAATCATTTATAAAAAAAATTAATCGAACACTTGTGCGTCAATTTACTCCAAATAATCTACGAATGGAATAAGCCAAATAATATTAACGATTCTAATTCAATAACTCAATAATATTTTGCTACAAATAACAGGATTAAGGCACTATTATTCACGGCAAGACATACAAAAGCGTTAATTTTTTTATAATTGCGTTGATATATCAATTTTTTTCACAATTTCTAGTTAATCAAATTTTCTATTCATAGCATTTAAACTTTTTTTTTAATAAAAATGATTACTGACGAAAGTGTAATATCAACTTAACACACAAAAAGGACTGTTCAACACATTGCATATCAAATATTAACATCGATTTAGTATAAAACTACAAAAGAGTATTAAATCGAAAATAAATTTCAATATCAAAAAATTAATTGTTCAATAGTAAAATTATGGACTAATTGTAAAAAACTAACAACGTTCTAAATTCATAAAATTTCCTAAATAATAAATCGTAATATAGAAGCGAAAGTCAAAATTAAATATGTCGATTTTCGATTTCAATTTCGAAATTCGAATATGCTCCACGACACAGCAGCGTGTGCGTGACTTACATCTGTGTTGTGTATGTGTAAACACGAAATTTGAAAGTAATGGATTTTGGATTTATATTTTAAAACCTACGCTTGCTATTCTTAAACGCAAAACGCTAAAAGTGATATTTTGTAACTTATACAAGTCAATGCTAGCACGCTATCTCTCTCGCTTTAATAATGACGTTTTACCCACAGAAAGAGATAGCCATACATAAAGAAGGCTCGATAAATAAGTAAGAACCAAATTGCACTCTACACAATTACGCCTGCTTTTTGCATGTATTTCCTCGGTTTCATTAATCAGTTAGTACAGTACGTGTTTCTCCATGTATATTTTACGTATTCATCAGCAAGTACAACAGATCTCGAAGCGATCGACACACATTTCTACGGCGATATTCACATCTTATAAATAACAACATTCAACCTCAACTCAGTGATGTCCGAAGGCGGCTCCTTTTTCTTTTTGGTCACGAAAAAATTTTGACAACCTCTGTTTTTGGATTTCGTTGTAATTTTTATTGGTCATTTTCACTTCCTCCAAGAGTCTTTGCACGGCTTTATTGTTCGGCGACACTTTGTCCGCCAGTTTGAGATCCGATAGCGCCGCGTCGTAGTTCTTAAGGGCGAAATTCGCTTGGCCGCGCCGGTACAGCGCTTTCTCGTTTCTCGGGTCGATGCGTAACACCTTTGCATAGAAATGTGTTTTAAGTGTTTATAAAAAATACCATAACAGTATAAGTTACTAGCATTATATCGCACCTTATTTTCAGAATCTTAAAATTACATATTTATCATATGTAGAAATTTAAAAGTTACTTTTGATATATCCGAGATTGGACAGTTTCTTATCTAAAATGGTTGTTTCTAGACGTGCTATTTTTATAAAGCTTTGATATAGAAGTTGCCCTTGTGTGGACCCTCGTAAACCTGATTTGTGGGGATTTGTATGTGTTGTTAGTAGATTTTATAGGTTACGCAAACACGCAATGATAGGGTCAGTATACGACTGTGCTCTATGCAGTAAAAGTCTAAATACGAGAAAAGTACACGTAGACGAGTGTATGTGAGTGTGCAATTGTGTATATGTATGGTAAACGTGCGCGCGCGCATGTGTGTATTATGTCTGTGTGAGCGTAGTGGCGTTGGGCTGGGTGTGTGTATATGTGCGCCCGCGTTTGTGTGTGTGTGTGTGTGTGTGTATATGTGCGTGTGTGTGTATGTGTGCGTGTCTCACCTCGCTGCAGCACTTGAGCGTGGCGGCGTGCCGCTGCAGGCGCGCGTAGCACGCGGCGAGGTTGAGGCTGCACTGCGCCCGGTACGTCTCCATCATTTCGTACACTGCGCGTATTAAAACAAAGTTATTCTACTAAGAAACAAAATGGATAGAAGCATAACTCGCATTAATTGCCCAACGAAAGGGGGCGTGGTGTAAAAATTACACTGCGACACGTGATCAGTATTCTAATTGTTGGATATATCTATACTTGATATATATATGTATATGTGTATACAAGGACACTAACACTTCTGCCGCTGCTGGCCGTCGGCGGCGGGCAGCGCGCTGGCCGCGTGCTCGACGTACCGCAGACACTTGCTGTACTTGCCGGCCGCCGCCTTGTAGCGCGCGCCGCCGAAGTGCGCGTTGCCGCTGCACTTTATGTCCTGTATGCCGGCCAGCAGCTCCTCCATCTGGGGGCCAAGTCTGCTATTTATTCGACTGACCGAAAGAGGTTAGGGTTTATCGAACGTAAATATGAGGTGGTAAACAGTTTCATATATAAGGTGTAGGCAATATAATAAACATAGGCTGTACTGGATGCAATCGTTAAGTGTGCACAGGCGATTATTCCATAACTGTTACAGATATCAAAAAAACTTTAAACTGATATCGAAAGAAATAAATAAAATGACAATAATAACATTTTAAAATTTTCAATTAACATGCAGTGTGATCTCACCTGATCAAATCGTACCTGAGCTCTAACTTCAGAAGTGTGTAGAAAACTTAATGATAACACCCTGTATATACGGCGCCCGCAAAAAATTTATAAAACTCCTCACGTCATTTATGGAAGTATAATAATCGAACCATAAACGCCATATTTCATAACACACATTTTACAATTGTATATTTATATATATATGTATCCCATATACTATATAATCTATACGATTCCATTGTGTATAGTACTTTTCCAAGATCATCTTGTTGATCTTTGAAAACTTTCATTTAATTCCAAGTTAGATCAGACCTACTCTAATAGATAAGATTAGAAAATTACAAACATTCTCAACCATCTGAGGGTAGACGAATAGAGATTTAGATTTTTTGTCTACCCTTCGTCACTTAAGTCTAGGTTTAAATTTAGAATTTACAGTTAGCTCGGTCCTCAGGTCTTCAGGAAACTCCGGCAGCCGATCTGATGTACCGTCCCTGCAGCACACATCCCACGTCTCCAGGTCTGTTATCTCCCCACAATCCTCTATGACGCATTGCTGAAATGATCACATTTTCAAAAGAGTTAATAAATGGATCATTTGGAGGTTCGCCTGTGTCAATTATCATCTGTGAATAGGTAGAGAAGAATTTTAATACTTATAATAAGGAGGTTGTCTTTCTGTTTGTCGAACTATAATCGATAACAATAGATAATAATAACATAAAAAAAATCATTCAACTTTGATCTTGGATTATTACTGAGAAATATATTCTCGTTTTCCAAAATCGAATAGTACAGTCGAAATGGAGCAAAGTTTTCGATCGAGATTAATTTAATTTTAAACCACAGCACAAACGTGCGTCTTAATATTTAGAGGTATTTTTCAATCGATTCAAATTTCGAATTCCCAATTTGAAATGAACATTCGATTCGGAAGTAAAGCCCCAATACAAAATATAGGCAAAATAATTTTGTAAAATTAAAGCCTCTACGAAAAATATAATTTATGATTAAAAAAGGTAACTAAGCGCAGTATAAAATGATATAAATTAAACAGCAGATAGTTCTAGAATATCTAACGAACTGACTTATTTGCTTATCGCACATACATAAATAATTAGTCACATACAAATCAGTTGAAAAGTAAATAATGGCTATGAATACTCGCTAATCGTTTTCTACCATCCTTATAAAATTTATTTATTAATTTAATATAAAAAGATATGGTTAATTAAGTGCATAAAGGTACATATATACTATTACTAGCGCCCCGCACCGGTTTAAGAAGTATAAATAACAAAACTTAGTAATTACGAAAGGTTACAATTAATACTTGAACTTGACACTTGCCATGAATTGTTTATGAATATTTTACCCGGCTTCAAAAGAGGGGATATCATTTTTTTTCTTTATAACATCCAAAAGTTTATGTATAGACTTGCTTCGAAATATACAATTTAGTAGACATCGTTGTCGTGCTTCTTCAAAACATATCCCATTGTGTTGTGTACCTACAAAAAAACTCTTTTGCGAGCTAATGATTAAATTTATACTATTTAATAACTTCTTATAGGAGTGAACCGGTTCGTTACGTAACGCGTTACGGCGGCTTTCTATCTGGTAAATATATTTTCTCTTACGTATTCGGTAATATTAATTTAGATTATCATTTCTGCCGGGCTTTACGAGGCATAAATGTCTTTTTTATATCACAGTTTACGATATTACAACATTCGCGGTCATCTTTATGTGAAATTAGCTGATTCTTATGGTTTTCTTTATTAGTACAACTTGTTTAATTAAGTTTTTTCAAAGGACCAACTAGTCCTTATTATCTATGAGCTGTTTCGTCGTTCAATGAGCGTTATCGGTCTTTGAGCGTAACATATATAATATGAAAGAAACTTGTGTTAGATACATCACTTATGAATGCTAATAATATTATCTATGTTAAAACTAATAAGGAAAGAAATAATGTATATTTACATTTATTATTATAATATGAAGCTAAACGGTCCGTTCTATCACGCTGGGGGGTTTTTATCCGCTTTGAGTAGAATAATTACTATAATAAAACAAGTAAAAAGAACGGAAGCCTGGGCGAACGGCTAGTACTCTATGTGCGTATGCATGTATACTTTTTTATACGTGTAACGACGTAACGTGTACTCACCACACTAGGCCGGCAATCGTCCGCAGTCCGCTGCACCTCCTCCAGCACGCGCAGGCCGGCGCGCACGGCACCAAACACCACGTTGGTGCCGTCGAGGTGCGGGCACGGCACGCTGGTCACGCAGAACTGCGATCCGTTCGTGTGCGGCCGCCCCGCGTTCGCCATACTGAGCACGCCAGCCTCGTGCTGGAATATTTGCATGCTGGATACTGTACGCGTAGTTAATAAGACTAACGTATGGTATGGACTTTGCTACACGTGTCTCCAACTCAAGCATGGCACGCGTTCACTTATACGTGCTAAAAGATGTGTGTTATGCTTCAAGGGTTCGTGTGGTATACTGCTAACGATGATATAAGACAGACGCGGAGTTTGTATGGTTTATTGACTGGTCTCATATTGCTTTAAATTATTTACGAGTACAATTTTTCAATACGAGTATAACGTAACCTACTTACTTATACGTAAACCAAACTATGAAAATAAATAAATATATTGCTCGAAGCAATATACCTGGAATAAAATATACCTGTTTCATTTGCCGCGAGTGTCCGATATGCACTGTATATCTAGATAGTACGTGAATTGTATACTAGGGCTTTTGCTGGAATTTACGTATGTAAGTTTCATGTTTAGATATATTTTAAATAAACATTTTTTTATCGTATTACAAACACGTCTACATAATGTATAATAGAAGGACTATATGTTGATTGTATAGACTGGGTGTAAACCCCGGATCTAGGATTTAGGATATCTCTTGTATACATATTTTACAATATACTGGGACGTACTTTACTGAGCTTAGTAAAATTTTATTGTTTTTCGAACGATGAGTGTTAGATGCATTATATACGTAATCTTCATTCATAAAACGAAATGTTTTTATAAAATGCGTCTTTTATGATAAATATTTATATTTACAAAACTAACTTCAAACTGATTCATTCAAGCCGTGTTCTATCTTTCAAGTTATCTAAGAATCGTCAATTTGTCTAAAAATAAAGTTAATTGAAGAATTATTTAAATGATAGCATCATTTAAATAATCAACGCATAAATAATGGCTGCATGCTAATTAAAATTATACAGTCATTGGGTTATGACTTTTGTGTATTCTTCCATATACGTAAAAATAATTAATTAACAATATTTCATAATTTTAAACATGCTTTTATTTTAATTAAAAATAGCAGGACACGTTTGTATTAACGAATTCATATTTTTGTTTTTAAAAATAATCTTATTCTAAAATATCGTAAGCGCCAAATGACGTCATTCATACATAGGAACACAACGTGCAAAATTGGATTAAAAAAATCTGTAGTAGAAATATTGAATGACGATTATTTTCTACATTCCTTGAATATGGTAGAATACTACTAGTTATTAAATAGCTAGGTGCATATTATTATACGAATATCCATCAAGCATAAATCAGTAACGTATCAGATAGCTTAAACATCTCATACGTTCAATTATAATTAATGGAATTAATGGAATGGAAAAATATAACTAAAGCAAAGCAAACTCATTAAGGAAAAAGTTCCGCGAAGGATATAAAAAAAAAAACTGCATAGATAAGATGCACCACTATGATTAATAAAAAGTAAGAAAGCTAGAATTTGAAGCATGCACTTAACACACATTAAGGCCGGGCAAAAGTGGCGCGGGAATTCAGTGGAAGCTTTATAAGTATGGCTTTGAATAGCGCAAAAAAAAAATCTACGATTTATTCTAGAAAACTGTATAATACTACTAAAACATAAACACAGTACAGGCGCCGTCGCGTCTATTTTCATTTCTATATTCTTCAGGGACATGGTTCATTATAACTTGTTATTTGCCAGCCAATAAAGAAAGCCAACTAGACGCGAATGCAATTAGCTCAACTCATTGGCCACGAAAGCAATTTTCCGAAATATTTTTCTAGAATAATAATATACAATAGACTTAAATTATAATGATGGGTAAGTATACCTATCATCTAGTAAGAATCTAGGAAGATTCTAGAATATTTTCTCGTGCATATTTATGTGATATATCATTCTTACGAATGCGAATGGTAAAGTACAGGTCAGTTCAATTTCCAAGCGTAATGATAGCTATTTATAAATAAATTAACTAGCTGTTGACCGCGGCTTCGACCGCATGTTGACCGCAAATGAACATACGTGTCATATTTTTAGTATATAGATGGTGATATATCTGCCATACTGGAACTTCCCATGGAAATGCTAATGTCTATAGCGGTAAAACGTAGCCTATATAACTCTCTAATCTTCCCATAACTATACCCAGACATAAATATCTTTCTTCCTACTAATATTATAAACTAGAAAGATTGTAAGTATGGATGTTTGTTACTATTTCACGCGAAAACAGCTTATCGTTTGTGTATAACATTTGGTAAAGATAGATTGTAGTCTCGATTAGCAAATAGGCTACATTTACCCGGGTACCACGCGAATGACGCCGCGGGTTACAGCAAGTTATACCATAAATTCGCTTTATTGAGCATAGAAAGTAAGACAAACAAACAGACAAAAATACTTTCTCATTTTCGATATAAATGCGGAAAAAATGCAGAATCCTTAGATATTTAACTGATACATATGAACCTTTAGAGGCTTATTGCAAGCCTTATTCTGCATTTTGATAAGATATTCAAATGTCTCAAATTTTATCCAAAAACCTACCTTGAGTATAAAGTTTTCATCTTCAAATGTTGGTCCGTAAATACTCTCACCGCCGGTCCCATCACCATTAATAATATCTCCACCTTGTACCATAAACTGTGATATTGCTGAAATATTGTCAATTATTGAAGTCAACCTCTTTAGTTGAGCACTTTTTGATTGTGAAGAACATGTTCTCATCCAGCCTTTATTTCAAATTAAAAGACCCATCTATTGACCTTATTTTATTGTATAGTCATTAGATTTTTTTTTATATGCAGTCAGTAGCTCAAATTAAAATTTTTACAAAAATGATATCGAATACATAATTTAAAACTAATATTGGTTATCATCATGTTCCTTTTTTTATTTGCCGAATGGTTTTTAGGTGACTGACGCATATACCAACATATTAATAGATAAAAAAAAACTACTGAACATTTTTTTAGGGTCTACAAAACATCTATTTTGCATTGCAATTAACTTTTTTTTTAATTTGAATGGCTAAAATGGTCAGGTTATTGTTTTATTATAGATTAAAAAAACAGAGAATATAAAGCCACATTTAAAAAAGTATTTGCACTTTCATTGACATTTGCATTGTCCTGGTTAATTAAGAAAAGAAAATTTTAAAGTAAAATATTACGAATATATACTAATACTTAATATATTACTATAGTTATTCCAACAAACATGATTGCAGAGTGAAGGAAATGAATACTAAATGAATTTTAAATACTAAAAGACTTTTGGTTTACCTATGGACCAATCAGAAGCAATACTTTCTATCTCTTTTCCATACTATGTTATTTTTGAGAAAGAACTAGTTTTCATTGACCAGGGTCAAAGACCAAAGGTCTACAGTGGTTTATAGCAATGGTTTTGTCATTAAAGTGAGATAAACACACTGACTTTCCGATTTATAATATAGATTAACAATCACTGAAACCATCTTAGCAACAAGATATTTGCAATGTAGGAAAATTGATAATATGTTTACATATTCATTACAGTAATATTTAAACACAATTACATGCTAATGTGATAAGAAATGATAAATGTCTAAATTATGTTTTATATTAACTAACGTTAAATTCACATTCACTCACATCTCACATGATGTTATATGAAACATATGTATTATAAATAATGTGTAAATTTCTTACCTTTATGGAATTTCACGCCTTTATAATGTAAAGGTTTTCCTAACGTTCCAATTCCTTTCTCTCCAGTACACAGAGCTCTAAAATTCTCAGCTGTTCTTGGTACCACATCCCGCCGTAACTCTATCACCACACGACCAGCTAATAATAGTTGAAAATAAATTCAATTGTGAGTATATGTAATCAATATTGATTGGAAGCAGTATTTCTATTCAATTGCTAACACTTCAATCAATTAAACAGCTCTTAAAGTTATATAGAATGAAAAAAAAAAACTAAGCTTAAACATATCTCTTAATATTTTAATCTTGAATTTGAACTTATGATCCACGGGTCAGGTAAAACATTTAAAAGATATCACAAAAATTATGTTCCCAAACAGTGAAAATGACTTTATAATTTTAAAAGTATGAAGAAATCTTTGTAAATGAATATGATCTATACACTATCAATTGAAGTTAACTACAAAACAATTGCAATCTTATTGAAATGGCAGCCCTACAAACTTGTTGTTTTCATTTAGGTAAACAAAATATAAATTCAGATATTATGCACTTTGCAATGTTACGCGACCTCGTCCCACTGAACTGAATAAGAAATCAGTGAGTATAATGGATAAAATTATAAATAAATCGCACATATGAACTACATCAAAAAATGCAGTTAAGGATGTCATTTATGGAAAAAATTATTGGAATTAATTAGATGGCACTTTATACTAACCTTTAACACCGTCTATTGATATATCTAAATATACTAAAGGATTTCTTTGTTTTGTTTGAGTCTCCGATATCATTTTTATCCAGATCACATCGATGATAACACTTTTACGCTAGGATATTGATGTAAAAGCACAACCACAAACGTGTAATTGACGATCGCATTATTTTTTATTCAGAAATTATTCAATGAAACCATTAAACAAAATAAAAACAAAGAAAAGGACGGTTTGCGAATTTACGACCTACCTCAATCACAGAACGATATCTGAATGTCAAGTGTCAACTGTCAATTCCATTAAAACTCAAACGTCAGATAAATTATTATAGCGATCACGACAGCTTATTATAGGTACCACAAAACTCAATGAATGAATGAGATTAACCTACCATTCAAAATATTTTTTCTCAATAAGCAAGCATAGTAATAAAGTTATGGTAAGTAATAATTTTGCTTGTACTAAATAATATGATTTGGACTGCAAATATCTGTCATATATAGTTAAAAAAAAACCAATACTCTTAATTTTATTCACGCATTTTATGAAAAATCATAATATCGTATTTATTTTATCCATATTTTTTTATGTAATTCGTATTCTCATCTTCGAAAATGTTAATCGATTTATAAGTTGTTTTAGTATGAACTACGATAGTGTTAACTTGGTAACTACTTGCTAACTTGGTCGAACGGCCAATTTTCTGGTATCAGATGTAAATAGGTACATAGAACATAAAACATACTTACTTTACGTAAACTTACTTACTTCTCAAGGATGATTTTCACGAATGTTTATCACGTATGTGTGTGTGCTTGGACATTAAAGTTAAAAATTATAAGAGGAATCAGGTACCTTTCATTATGTTTTTAAGGATGTTTTGTATGAGGTAGTCGAGCACACTTCGGCACGAATTGAGCCAGCCGGGGAAGTACCACACCCCCACAGAAAACCGGCATAAAATTGCATACTGTTGTGTTTGGTTCGGTGAGTGGGAGCCGGAGGCCTATATCCTTTTCCATTCACTTTCCAGTATTTTCCTTTATTCCTATCATCAATCCTTTCTTAATCCCTTTCCAATTTAAAGCAGTGGTGGCTCAGTGGTGAGAACCTCGGACTTCAAAATCGATAAGTAATAGATAATTCGAGACCGGGCGAGCGTGCAGGAAATAAATTGATATTCAATTTATCTGCATATTATGTAGATAACATCACCACTGCTTAAAACGGTGAAGGAAAACATGGTGAGGAAACCGTCAATGAATAAAAAGTTCGACGACAAGTGACATCTGCCAACCCGCACTTGGCCAGCGTGGTGGATTATGACCTAAACCCTCATAGGAGGCCTGTGGCCCAGCAGTGGGAACATATATAGGCTGATGATGATGATGATGATGAATTTAAAGTCGGCAATCCATTTGTAGAGGCGTAAGGTCCATAATCGTCCTCACGCCTCTCAAAATGTTCATGGGCGGTGGAGCCATTACCATCCGCGCAGTGTGACGTGAAGTTTTGAAAATTATTCAAATATACAAAATGTCGTTGTCATTTGTCACTTGTCAGTTTTAATAAATTGCGTCATCATACTATAGCAATTTTACCTTGCCTAAAATTAATTTAATTATATTTTAGAAATGATTATCGATAACTAATAAGGCATCATTAAATTGACAATCGTGAGTTCGTACTAAAAATTATTTATTATTAAGATGTTAGTCCAGCTTTTATAACGATACAAACTGGACAACACATTAGGATAAATTGTCAAGTGTATTGACATAGATAATGGTTCATAATGTTCAGATCACAGTCTTAGTAAAAAATAACTTTTATTTATTTTTCAGATGTCTTCGTCAGCAATATACATACTGGACGTTAAGGGAAAAGTCCTTATATCCAGAAATTACCGCGGCGATGTTGATATGGGTGTGATCGATAAGTTCATGCCCCTCCTGATGGAAAAAGAAGAAGAAGGAATGTTGACTCCCCTTCTACAAACTAGCGAGTGTACCTTTGCATATATAAAAACTAACAACCTTTACATAGTGTCAACTACAAAGAAAAATGCTAATATTGCCTTAGTATTTGTGTTTCTTTATAAAATTGTAGAAGTTATGACTGAATATTTCAAGGAACTAGAAGAAGAAAGTATCAGAGATAATTTCGTTGTGATTTATGAGTTGCTTGATGAGTTGTTAGATTTTGGATATCCACAGACAACTGACAGTAAGATTTTGCAAGAGTACATTACTCAAGAAGGTCATAAATTAGAAATGCAGCCTCGTATTCCAATGGCTGTGACAAATGCTGTATCATGGAGGTCGGAAGGGATTAAATATCGTAAGAATGAGGTTTTCCTAGATGTCATTGAGTCTGTAAATCTATTGGCAAATTCAAATGGAAATGTTCTGCGCAGTGAAATAGTTGGAGCCATAAAAATGAGAGTTTACCTGTCTGGCATGCCAGAATTACGACTTGGTCTTAATGATAAAGTACTGTTTGAAAGCACTGGTAGGGGGAAATCAAAATCGGTTGAGTTGGAAGATGTGAAATTCCACCAATGCGTGAGATTGTCCCGCTTTGAAAATGACAGAACAATTTCCTTTATTCCACCAGATGGTGAGTTTGAGCTCATGTCCTATAGGCTCAACACTCATGTGAAGCCTTTAATTTGGATTGAATCGGTTATTGAAAGACATGCACACTCCCGGGTTGAATATATGATTAAAGCTAAGTCACAATTCAAAAGACGTTCAACAGCCAACAATGTTGAGATTATTATTCCGGTGCCTGCCGATGCTGATTCTCCAAAATTCAAAACTACAATTGGCAGTGTTAAATATACACCAGAGCAAAATGCCATAACCTGGTCTATAAAGTCATTCCCAGGTGGGAAAGAGTACTTAATGAGAGCTCATTTCGGCCTACCATCTGTTGAGTGTGAGGAAACTGATGGAAAACCCCCAATACAAGTCAAATTTGAAATCCCATACTTTACAACTTCTGGTATACAAGTGAGGTACTTGAAGATCATTGAAAAGAGTGGTTATCAGGCACTACCCTGGGTTCGGTACATTACTCAGAATGGCGACTATCAGCTAAGAACAAATTAGTTCAATTAAGCATGTTTTGTTACATTCCTTGTATTTTTAAGTATGCACTTAATAAGTATTCATTATGCAGTTGTAACTTGATTTTTATTAGTATTTTATTATGTAAGAATATTTTGACCCAATAAATTGTTTAATCTTATTATTTTATTTATTTATTCTTTCATTTTAGTTAATGTTTTACAATTACTTTTTAACCCACAATCAATTTACAAAATTTTTAATAAATCAAAATTAATTTACAATATAGATGAATCTATATAAAAATTCATTTAAACATGACATTAAACATGGCTTGGAATAATTCTATTAATATCATGAAGCAAAAGCAACGCTGTTTTTTTTTACAAACCAAACCTTAAATTACTGAACCGATTTCGATTAAATTTGATATAGAATACATAATTTTCTAAATTGGTACATACATACATAGTTTTAGACCCGAAAAGGGACATTTTATTCCGGAATTCCACAGAAACTGGAACAAAGCGAGGAAATCCACAGGACTATCTTTTTTCTTTTACTACGCGGATGAAGTAATTCATAATGTAAACCAGAAATTATACTGAAATATTAAGATATTTGTTGAACTGAGAAAGCTATAGCTGTTTCTTTCTTTTATAGTTTCTAATAACAATAAAATTAAATAAACATCTAGGTATATATTTTAACAAATTTCCAATTTTCTACTGTTAATTTAATATTGGTAAGATACATGAGACAAGTTGAGATATTGAAATTCAAGTTATGAACGATGTAGGCTTATGACTACTGTGAATTGGGATCCGTGCATATAATTTTATATTCTGTTTACGATCCAATGTATAAGGGAATCGAACTCGCTTCGGCAAGAATTGGGCGATCTCGTACCGGGGCAGTACCACACTCCCACTGAAAACCGGCTTGAAATAATAGCATGCTATTGTGTTTCGTTCGGTAAGTGGGGAGGCCTGTGGCCCATATTCTTTTCCTCACCCGTCCCAGTGCTTTCCTTTAATCCTCTCGATAATCCTTTCTTAAACCCTTCCCAATTTAAAGTCGACAATTGATTTGTAGAGGCGTAAGGTCCGCAATTTGACCTTATGCCTCTCCAAATGTTCATGGGCGGTCCAAGCGTTGACCATCAGGCGACCCACCAGCTCCATAGCTGATTATGACATAAAAAAATCACTCCAATCAAGTATTATATTCAAAGTTAAATAAGTAAAAAGCATTCTATGAAGAAAACTATATACGCAAATATATAAAAAATACCATCCAAATTGTCAATGTCTTATAACGTTATGTCAACCGATAACAGCTGATTTTGTAATTTTGAAAAAGTCAAAACAAAGCCCCGGTGTTTTCTTAGGTTTAAAATGCGATTTAAAAGAACAATATCACCTTCAAATAAAAATATATATAAAGCTTGTGCACTATGTCGAAGTTTTTGCAGTGATGTTTTTCCTCTAAGTGAAGTAAAAATAATCAGAAAAACTAAAGAAAGTTCGAAAAATGAAGAAGTTACTAAAAAAATACCAAATGATAGTGATGAGTTTAGGGTAAATGCTGTCAATATACAGATGATTTCAAAAAATATCTACAAGCAGCTTTTTAAGGACCCTCCGACTGAAATAGATCCAAATGTGATTAAAAGGTTAGTTTTTAATATAAAACTTAGGACTTGCTGGACCAAGTAGGCTGAATTTTGACATACAAATGGGCATGGACATAAAAATCTATGATGTAGATATCTGGTAAGAAAAGATTCCAAAAAATTCAACCTAAGGGTAGAAAATAGGATGAAAGCTTGTCCCATGAAAACTTCATTCGTCCACGCAGGTGGAGCTGTAGCTGTAATTACAAATATTTAAAATATTTACAGAGATATTTTAATATGTATTTTCAGTTGCCAAGCACATCTCTTACACCATGGTATCAATTATAAAGAATATAATAAGCTGCCAGATGTTAAATTAAACTTGCCAAAACTGGAAGGCAAAGATATTGTAGAACACTTTTACAACATTGGAAAGAAACAATCTGACCCTTACAAGAAGTTGTTACATATATTGGCAACAAACAAGCTGCCAGAATTACCAAAGGTTTTGTATTAATTTTTTTTTTCTGATATATGTATGCTGTAAAGGTGTAAATTAAAGTGGGTTTAAATGATAGTGCAGGCAAATAGCAATATTTTAGCATTTGATAGTTAACTTTTATTGCATACTTACTTCAATTATTGAACATTACATTTTATGTAAACAGCATTCTAAAATCATAAATTTCCCACTTACTCTGTTTCTGTAACAATGAGTTTCTCTAGCTACTATTACTAATCTGCTTATGAGTAATATCAAATAAACCCTTTGTCATAAAGATATGGTTAAAAAGTCAAGGTTGGACTAAATACACACTAGAAGGCCCCAAATCAGTTCCATGCCCACCAGATGACATCTTGATTTTTGATGTTGAAGTGCTGATGGCTGCTGGTAAAAGGCCAACGCTGGCTTGTGCAGTATCTACTGATGCATGGTAAGTTAAAAGATTATTTGGTTATCTTGGTTATGGCTGTGACACAAAGCAATTTTACATTCTCTTATATTTTCAATACTAGCATACACCCTGGCTTAACCAGTGATACATACATACCCAATGGTGGAATAATTTTTGAAATTGGTCTAGTAGTTCCTGGGATTAGCTTGTACAATCAAACAAACTCTTTAACCTTTTATAATTAGTAAATATTGATTTTCGACGTATCAGAAGCTTAATTTTTATTGCCTTCATATGCTTTATTACTTAATAAGAATTATAAAGGAATTTGAAAAAATGGTTAGATAGGCTCGGCGAATGACGTGCGTTCGAATCGCGTATCGATATCGAATTTATGTTGTTTTTTTATGATATTTGTATGCTTTTTAAATTTCTAATCTCAGAAGCTCCTACTGGAACAGAGAACATAATTTTCAACAACACTATGAAGGCTGATATTATCTCCCTTATTAAATAGATTTGAGTGCCTCAGTAGCCATACTTCATATCCTATGGTTGCCTGATAGAGATAGTTTTTAGCCATAACGTCCAACGAAATTTATCGCCTATAGGTATATCGCCCAGAACTCTAAATAAAATACCTAAAGTAAATTTATTATGTAATTATAGGTACAGCTGGGTAAGTGAACCGGTAGCCAGTGGCAAGGCTCATGAAACTTTTAGTGAAGTAAATTATGAAGACCTAATTCCTTTAGAAACAGATGGACACAAACCATGCGGTGATTTGAATAGGCCCAGGATAGTTGTGGGACATAATGTGTCGTATGATAGAGCGAAGATTAAGGAGCAATACTGGCTGGAGAGGACTGGTAATTGAAACTGATTGTAATGCTTTTAAAGTTCTATATATGTATCTAGATTTATAAATAAATTTTTTATCTCTGTGTTAAAAATTATTGTTTTAAACAAAAAACTTAACTGCCTAAAAATTCTCCGAAGTGTGAAGCTTGGAAAATCGGATATATATATTTTGCTATTTGGGGTGGAGATATAATATAATTGTATTATATTTAATTATATAAGAACAATATTAATATAATTGTATAAGAAATACCCTTTCATTTCAGTATATCCCTTAAACCTATGATATTAATTGTTATAATGTTCTAAAATTAAAATTTACCCTACAGATATGATCAACACATAAGCACGTTTTGATATTAAGTAACATTTGCAGGTGTGCGTTTCATGGATACAATGTCAATGCACACATGTGTGAGTGGAGTGACGAGTTACCAACGCACCGTGTTGAAGGCCAAGAACAAAGAGCCCGATCCTGCTGACGATGATTGGATAGAAATTAGCTCACTAAATAGCCTTTCTGAGGTATTGTTTAGGATTTTCTGGATATGCTTTCCTACTAATATTATAAATGCGAAAGTTTGTAAGGATGTGTGTGTGTGTTTGTTGCTCTTTCACGCAAAAACTACTGAACCGATTGCAATGAAGTTTGGTACGTAGATAGCTGGATAACTGGAATAACATATAGGCAACTTTTTATCCCGATATTCCTACGGGATACAGACTTACGTGGGTGAAACCGCGGGGCGCAGCTAGTAAAAATATATATTTTTAAATAATTGAATTGAAGTGTTTTAAATATTTGTTGAAATAAAAAATATCTTTCTTGTCCGTTTTGTAGGTAATAAAAATGTCAATCATCCACCTCCTAAGAAATGATATAGAGAAGATGGTATAAAGAAGTATGATATAAAGCCATTTTATAACTAATTTCTCTTGTTCGTCTCTCTTTCTCTCTTTCTCTCTATCTCTCTCTGAGTCTTGTAAAGCTTCGATTCCGACTGTTTATGAAATTAAAATCGAACTTTTAATAATAATTCTCCTCCAGGTCCACAAGCTCTATTGTGGTCAGCCAATCGACAAGCAAACCCGGGATATCTTCGTGGAAGGCACATTGGAGGACGTGCACAATAACTTCCAAACGCTTATGAGTTATTGCGCCGGTGACGTCATCGCAACTCATAACGTACTGCGGGAGTTATACCCGATGTTTCTGGAAAGATTTCCTCATCCTGTTACATTGGCTGGGATGTTAGAATTAGGTAAGAGACACAATTTGACGTAATTTTACAAATATAAGGCTAAAATCCTGCTATCCTACTGACATAATTAACGTGAAAGTATGTAAGTATGGATGGGTGGATGGTTGTATGGATGTATGTTTGTTAGTAATTCACGTGAAAACAGCTTAATGCATCTGTATGAAATTTGGTACAGAGATAAATTATGGTCTGGATTAGCACGCTTCTTTTTTACCCGGGTTTACATTATCTAAAAAAATATTTTCTTTCTCTACATCTTTTAATATTCATTGCATTTTATAATCAATTCTCAGGTACAGCATACTTACCCGTAAACTCGAACTGGACGCAATACATTGATTCAGCAGAAACCGTCTTCAATGATTACAAGCTGGAATCCCAACAGTTACTATCCCTGAAAGCAGACGAAGCCTGCCGACTCATGGAAAATGAAGAATATAAAAAGGACCTTTGGATGTGGGATGAGGATTGGTCTACACAAACGTTAAAACTCAAAAAGTCCACATCGAAAAAGACTGAAATGCGTGAAGACATAATACTTGACAAACAAATAAAAACTCAAGATAATTTTGAAACGTTGAGCGAACGTTATATAGAGAGCTTGGGAGCAAATAACGGAGTTAAAGTTACGGTTCGAGAAGAATTAGTTAAAAAGTTTCAATATTTATATGATTTACGAAGTTCATTACCGGTGAAAAGGCCGTATTTAGCCGGATATCCGGCGTGGTACAGGAAACTGTGTACAAAGCCAGGGAAGGATCCTGATTGGTCACCTGGAGCCAATAATATCACTACAAGTATGCAGGTATGAGAGGACGTTTAACATATGATTTATTTATAAATATTGTATAATTTTTATTGTGTTTAATCTATACTAATATTATAAAGCTAAAGAGTTTGTTTGTTTGAACGCACTAATCTAAGGAACTATTATTAACTATTATTAAGGAACTATTATTAACGGGATCTGATTTGAAAAATTCTTTCAGTGTTCGATAGCGATTTTAAGTCATTGCACACTTTTATAGGAAATAGTAATAGCTATCTTATATTTTTTATACCAAAAAGGCTAAGTGAAAATGGTATCCTTGCAGATAACTCCAAAACTCCTCCGTTTATCGTGGGAAGGGTATCCCCTCCACTACATCAAGGGGGAAGGCTGGGGATTCCTCGTTCCCTACAGTAGAACTAGGGGAGAACTAGAGGAGGGGGAAGTTCCATTGCCCTTGGAAACGTTGTTATCTTCCTGTCCCATTGTTACGTGTAAGGGGACAGAAGTTAGTGCCGATACGTATGTTTTGCCGAAAACTGTTGAGGTTAGTTAAAAAACTATTACACGTTCCTTAACTTGTGTTCTGTAATAAATAAATTGCCAATTATGTATAATCTTTTTATAATTTTTTTTTATGTGTGATAGGGAAGTTTTTCACTACCATCTCGCCTGCTGGTAAGCGTAGATCTAGCCTAAGATGAAGCGCGCTTTTCTAGAAGGTTCCTGTACCTCTACCTTTGAAGATACCCAGATTATATACGTCAGGGAATATAGACACGGGAAGCATGTTCCAGTCCCTTATGATTCGAATAAAAAAAATAAGAATTATCCGGGCCAATAATCATCGAAATTATTATTGGTCCTTCTTAGTTTTAGGACACTTAGCAACGTTTCTTAGTACGGGATTCGAGGGTTTAAATGTGGACATTTTTTTTGAAGCCTAGACTTGATTACTATTTTATTTTGTACTTATTGTGTCATGGTATTTCATCTTTTATTCCATTCGACTTAAGGAGGATCTCAGCAAGCGAGCGTATTATGCGAGAAAAAGAAAGCTGGAACAAGCAACAGCCAACCAGTACCATGGTTTGGGAGTTTGGACTGGCATAGGGATACAAGGTAAGGAATCGAATATAAGACTATGGGTTATTACTATATATTGCATTTGATGGAAATAGATAATGGGCAATAGCATACCAATACGAGAGATGCATGAAATAACAATAGAACAAATATGTACTTGAAAAATATTCAAAATGATGGCAATTGAGCCAATCTGTAATCCATTTGTATCTTAAATATTCTTTGTTTTGTAATCGCCATAACGATATTTGAAACCTTAAAATGTCATTTTGTTTTGTCCTTTTATTTAAATACAGTTGAGGTCAATATTGCACTGATTAACTTATCTGAATAGTAATTAATCTTTAAAATCTGTTATTCACCTACTCATATCATAAATGCGAACTCTCTGTCTGTCTGTTTTATGCACCTAATGTACTCAACCGATTGAGATTAAATTTGGTATTAAAATAGTTTGAAAGCTAAGAAAAGATAAGATTATGTCCCGGAAATTTCATGGGGACTGGAAGTATGTGGATTTTCTTTTGATATGAAAATCCACATACTTCCAGTCCCCATGAAATTTGAATGCTATATTCTATAATACATCATTGAATAAAAAATAATTCATATACAGGATGTTGTCATTTTCTCCGCTTGCCACACAAGGATGGTGCTAAATACAAAGTCGGCAATCCATTAGCGCGGGATTTCTTAAACATGTTCAGCCAAAACGTTCTCTCAGCGCAGGGCAATGATGCTGAAAAGGTATGTGTTTATACACAAATAAATAATTTATTTGAACATTTTCTTTTTACAAGTTTGAAGTGACCTTAAGCTGCTTAGATAGGTAACTCGGTAATATTTAATTTTTAGGTTTATAGCATTGAAATGCTTTATAAATGAGAAATTTTGAAAGAATAGAAAAAATTTGATCACGAGGCAGGATTCGAACCTGCGTTTCTTGCCTAACCGTAGCAACGCCTTGCTATAAAACTAAAAATTAAATTTAACAAAGGCCGCGTTCCATCGATACAATATTGTAATCATTGAAATAATGTTTCGTATTGGTTGTGATGGTTCTTAATCATCTCAATAGATGGCGTGGGGTGCCCCTTAGGCACATGAAACCGAAGGAGTAGAAGAAATTCGATTACTGTGGCAGGATCACGGGTGGCCGAGAGGCTAGGCGTTGCTACGGTTAGGCAAGAAACGCAGGTTCGAATCCTGCCTCGTGATCAATTTTTTTCTATTCTTTCAAAATTTCTCAACTCGGTAATATCTATACATAAATTATGTTACAAACTGGTTAAAAGTTTAAATTTCCTTTGCTATAATAAAGTACTAATGGCTGTAGTGTGTGTGTAGGCTGAGTGACTAAGACATTAGGCTCCACTTTATGTAACGCATTTAAATTAAATTTTTTCTCTGTTTTAAATATAATTTTTTTAATTATCTTCGTGTGTAATTGTATTGTTTTGTTGAAATTGTAATTTTGTGAACTCAAATAAATGTTTCTTTTTTTTCTTTCAATGTATAAATGAAAGTTTGTAAGAATGTGTGTGTGTTTGTTGCTCTTTCACGCAAAAACTACTGAACCGATTGCAATTAAATTTGGTACGTAGACAGCTGGACAACTGGAATAACATATAGGCAACTTTTTATCACGATATTCCTACGGGATACAGACATACGCGGGTGAAACCGCGGGGCGCAACTAGTAATAAATAGTACCCATACATTAAATTTTCAAGGTACTAACATACGGCAGAATGATGTCCTACTGGCGTAACAACAGAGAGCGGGTTATGGGACAGCAAGTGGTGTGGTTGCCGGAGGACGTTCTGCCGGAACATCTGAGGGGGAGTCTGAGGAGATACGGTGCTATCATACCGCAGGTTGTGGTGTGCGGTACGCTTACTAGACGGTAAGGGGGTTTTGTTATGCAATATTCGAATGTTTAGTTTGTTTATTTCCTTTTATGATGTCACATATGTTATTTTGTGTTCATAATATTTATTCTTTTGTATGATGTATATGCTAATATTACAAAATATGCTGCTTGTAATAGGCATAGTTGTATTAGGGCAGCTATGGAGATGTAAATACGAATGTATTTCCTATATCGTAACAAGTCCCATAAAACCTGTATCTCAAATATAGAGAGTAATGATACATGTATATGAATATTTATACGGTATGCCAAAATAACATTTTTTACATTTTTTGCCTGTCTATTTGTTGCGGCTAATCTCTGGAACGACTGGGCCGATTTTGACGGGATTTTCACTGGCAGACAGCTAATGTAATCTACACTAATATTATAAAGAGGAAAACTTTGTTTGTTTGGTTGTAATGAATAGGCTCAAAAACTAATGGACCGATTTTAAAAATTCTTTCACCATTCGAAAGCTACATTATCCACGAGTAACATAGACTATATATGTACCACGGGCGAAGCCGGGGCGAACAGCTAGTAAGGAATAATTATACGAATAAGGTTACTTTCTTTCGATATTCCCACAGGAACATTGGGGTTCATAGGTAAATCTCATTTACGCGGGTTAAACTAGTATAAAATATATTCCTACTAACTTATGCCTGCGTCTTCGCACGCGTTAAAGTCGGAGTACTTTAATAGATGCTATTTAAGCTATAAACGTTTCTCTTGAACTCTTTCTCTATCTATTATATAAAAGCCATCACAATCCGTTGCGTTGTTTTGAAGATTTAAGCATACATAGGGACATAGGGACAGAGAAAGCGACTTCGTTTTATACTATCTAGTGAAGATTCACATCAAAAAATCTATGAAATAAATAAGCAAATATTAAATTACTAAAATTTAGAGTATTTATATTAAATGCAAAACAAACTTAGAATAAACGATTCTAAGTTTTGTACTAAAAATACGCGGGAAGCGACTGCCCCATACTATGTAGTGATCGCATACTCGTCGCAGAGCCAGCGAGCCCACCTGGATGACGGCCAGCAACGCGACGGCGGAGCGCATCGGCTCCGAGCTGCGCGCGCTCGTGCAGGCGCCGCCCAACTACCGCTTCGTTGGCGCTGATGTGGATTCACAGGTATACACATAAATAATCTAAATTCATTTTGTCATATATTGTATATTGAATAGTATCCTATCTAAATGTATTGAAATTTTCGATTAACAGTAAATTAATTTTAAACCACTCATCAAGAGGACAAATTCAGTGTTCAATCGATTCGAATCGAATTAGATCTCGATGGTATAGGGAGTAAGCCCCAGAAGGGGAACTAATAGGTGGGTCGGTGCGCAGGAGTTGTGGATAGCGGCGTTGCTAGGCGACAGCGGCACGCGGCTGTGCGGCGGCAGCGCGTTCGGGTGGGCCGTGCTGGCCGGCCACCGCGCCGCCGCCACCGACCTGCACTCGCTCACGGCGCGCGCCGCGCACGTGCAGCGCGACCACGCCAAGGTCATCAACTATGCCCGGATATATGGTGCGTCTCTTTTTATGTCATAGCGGGCAACTGAGCTGGTGGTTCGCCTGTAAGCGATCACCACCGCCCGTGAACATTCAACAGTGCCTCTGCGCATGCGCTGCTCGCTTTTAGGGTGTAAGGGATAAGGACAGGATTGATGACTGGAAAGAAGGAATGGACTGGGAACGGTGAGGAAAGGGAAATGGGCCTATGGCTCCCTCACTCTCCGCACGAAACACAATAGCATGCATACTATATTGTTGTTGACCGTTGTATATCAGCCATACCCGATTAGGAGACACGGGACCTCACTTTGTACTACACACTTGTTGTTGGAATTTATAAAAAAAATCATTTTGATATCAATAAATGAATGTAAATGAAATAAAAAGATATTGATGAAATTTAATGTGATATATTTCTCCCAACTTATAGCAATACCGTCAGGGAGAATGAAATAATTAGCGATTCATAATTCATTAATGAAAAGATTGGTATGATAAAAACAAAACTAATACTAAGAGCATGCACAGAAGATGCCATTTTCACTTAAAAGTGATCTAATTTATTGATATGTTTAAAAACATCGTGGTTACAAATATTAAATGCAAATCGAACATAACTTCTAAACAGGTTCACTTTTTACGGAAATTTTTGTATAGTGAATTTTATCAGAAATTCCATTCAATCCAGTACGATGATCGTTATTTTCAGGGGCCGGACAAAACTTCGCTGAACGATTGCTGAAACAGTTTAACCCCACTATGACAATGTCAGAAGCGAAGAGCAAAGCTGCCAAAATGTTCTCAACAACGAAAGGTAGAAGGGTGTATACATTGAAGAAGAAATATATGTTGGGGCTTATGGACGAAGATATTGAAGACCAGGTTCGATTGAAATAAAAATCGATTGTAATTTATTAAAACCGGTAGTTTTTAACGCGCTTCTATTCGCTTCATCTGTATGTTTGTATAACTCACTCCTTCAGACTCGGTTTAGTATTTAGACCCACTTTAAAACGGACAGTTTCAATTCAAACTTTGTATACTTACCAAGGATTGTGTAGCTTTTATTTTAGTTGATTAGTTTATATATATATAGATTTTTAGAAAAACTTAACCGCATTAAAGGTGTTTTACTTATATATAGAAAGTCGAAATGACAGCTTATCAAGCGATGCGGCTAGCCAAGATGAGCGGCAAACAAGTTGAAGACATGTTCGAGAGGCCTCGTTGGGTGGGCGGCACTGAGTCATGCATGTTCAACAAACTTGAAGATATTGCGGGTAGATAAATATTAATGTTATGTTAAGTTATGCTTTAATATGGATCTTTTTGCGTTTAATAGTCTAGAGTCTAGACTCTAGAATAGAAAAGAAAGTTTCAGATTGAATTCTTCTCCTTAAAAAAAATATTTTGTATTTTGTATTAGATGTGTTTTAGTTATGAAAATTTTCTTTTCTAGTTTTAGTTTTGTCAATTTATTTATATAATAGAGCTTCTTACATAAGATGTAAAAAAAATTCAAGGAAAAACATGTTTTATTTTGTTAAAGAAGAAACAATGTAAATGTTCCGAGTTATTATACTAGATAAATATAACCAACGATTTATATATTTTTTTCGTTATACTACACTTTGCACCATTTCTTCCTATCTCAACATGATTTTCCTTCATCGTTCCATTACATAGACTCCATGGAGCCAAAAACAGCGTTCCTCGAGGGGCGCTTGTCGCGCGCGCTCGAGCACAGCGCGGGCCGCTGGGGGGGGACCCGCCTCAACTGGGCCGTTCAGAGCGCCGCCGCTGACTTCCTGCACTTGATGCTGGTCAGCATGACGCACTTGGCGCCGAAGGCCAGGTACGGGTGATCCATATTCATAATTGTACATAAAGACCAAGCAAAAAATTCACAAACAATAAAATTGTTTGTGAATTTTTTGATACATCGATGGATGTCGAAAAGAGACTTTAACGCGTAACTAAAAAAAAAAAAAACCTATTTACATTGTAACATTGGACTTACAATAAGGATGTCGGTTGAAGAATTTTAGAAGTTTTAGGCAATTTTTTCTCCCAACTAGGATAACTCTGGGAAGAACAGGGGCATTCAGAAAGTATTACAAAAAAAAGTACTCAAAACATTATTAAGACATCAAATAACTTTCATATAAAGTGTAGAAATGCCATTATTTACATTTTCAGATTCTGTCTAAGTTTTCATGATGAAGTGCGTTACTTGGTGCCTGAAGAACATAAATACGAAACGGCGCTTGCTCTACAAATCACAAATTTATTTACAAGAGCATTTTGTTCGCAAAGGTAACATAATTTAATTACATTTTTTTAAATATATTTACTGTGTCATTGAATAGATATCAAAGTTTAACAAAAACTTTTTTTTACAGAGTTGGTATAAAGGATTTACCACTATCCGTTGCATTTTTTACTTCTGTTGATGTGGATCAAGTCTTACGTAAGGAATCAAACCTAAGTTGTATGACACCTTCTAATCCGCATGGTTTAGAAAATGGATACGGCATACCTAATGGAGAATCATTGACAATATTTGATGTACTTGATAAATGTAAAATAAAGAAAGAATGATATTTTTATTTCTGCTTTTAATCATAATACTGATATGCTTGGAATTGAGCGTATTGTATTAACACAATATTTGAATTAATTAGGTGAACAAAGTGAAATTGTTTCTGATACGGTTTATCTAAATATTATAACAAAAAATCTGCGTTAGAAATGAAAACTTTAAAATTTATTTCCTATTAGGAACGCATTCATATATTTGCTGACAGTGACAAGCTGTCAACCTTCTACATGTTGACAATTAGTCAAATATTTTTTAGGTTACGAAGTAAACACTAAACAACAACGATTTATCACATTTTATTTTGTATTTATTAATATTTTATTGTATTTATACACGTTAATGCATTTATGTATGTAATACACAGTAAATTAAACTATGTCGAAAGTTACTAAACGGAAACATGTTATGAATGAGACTCTTTGGGACGATTATGAATTGCCCAAAGAAAATCAGAGTGTTGTTAAAGTTTTAAGAAGCAGAGGAAATAACTTACACGAGGTAAGAATTAAGATTCATAAATTAAAAATTATGTATTGTGTGCTTGATTCATTTATAAATATATGTAACATTTAATTCAATTACCGTGTTATTGTATCATATGAAAATTACAATTATTTTTTTGTTTATTTTACATCTCCAGATTACTACGCCTAGTGGAGAAGAATATTTAGTATCAATGCCCACAAAATTTAGAAAGAACATTTGGGTGAAAAGAGGAGATTACATCCTTGTAGAACCAATTGCAGAAGGAGACAAAGTGAAGGCAGAAATTGTAAAAATCATGAACAAGGATTCTATAAAATATTATAAACAAAATGATGTTTGGCCAAAAGAGTTTGATAATGATAAAAAGAATGACAGTACTAATAATGGTGGTAATGATGATGACGATGATGATTTGTTTGTGAATACAAATAGAGTTCAAGTTCAGACTTATGACAGTGACAGTGACTCAAGTGGCACAAGTGAAAGTGAGGAAAGTGATCAAAAATAAAATGTACTTTTGACTTATAACTTTTATTTTATTTGTTTAACAACAATGAGATCATTTTTATTTCTTAAAAAATACACATACATAAGTTTTTTATATACTTTTCAATAGTTTAAAGGTTCTCTATTAAATAGATACCCTTGACTGATACTTGAGTACCACACAAAAATTCTCTATAAATAAATAAACAATATAATAAAACATTGTATAAGTTTGCAAAAACAAAATCTCTAATAATATATTTTTGTATGTTATAGATCAAATATAAAATGTCTAAATAAATGCTATTATAAATAAAAATAACTATATTCTTTTAAACTACATTTTATATAACAGTAGTTTCTGATGGCAATTTATACAATTTGAAAGTGGAATGTAACAGGAACAAATTCAAATTGGGACTTATATCATAGACAAATTCACTTGCATTAAAAATATATATTTTATGCCTTGAAATTTGAATTCAATAGTTACATTCTATTATGAACTACTAAGTGATGTAAATTTTTGTACAGTTTATTGTAATCTTATGAATAACATATAGATTCAGAATTATTCATGACCATTTCTTTAAATACAGATTTAGTTATCTAAAGCAGGAGACTGGAGAACTAAATGGGAATGCAAATGGTTTTTTAATAGTTATATAACCTATTTTATTATATACGCACTAATTTCACTAATTTAGTTGAATAGTGGCACCAGATAGAAACCTTAATAATTGAAAACTACTTTTATACTCTTAACTCATCCAATTTCCTACTATTATCTACAGTTAGATATATATGGCTACCCCACAGCTATAATCTTATTTACTTACTACTTTATGTCAGCATCTACATCATCTGTCATTATATGCTCATAAATACTTTTAATCAGCTCTACCGATTTCACTCTTGCCCAACCCTCAGTCTTTGTAATAAGTTTTGCTTGACCATCCTTTATGAATTCTAAAGTCAGCTGCTTCAAAGTTTTTGCTGAATGCAAGTCCGCTAACTGTAAAGTTTCAATAGCATTCTCCACTGTTAATTTCTTGTGTAAAGCCTCTTCACATAAACTCTTAAGTCGGCTTAGCTGATAATAATCTGCAGCAGCCAATAGCTTTTCAGGTATCTCATCAACTCTTGGAGCTCTATCACTGTAAATAAATGTCAACACTTCTCTTAATACCTCGGATTCCAGTGGGGATTCCAGAGTGTTTGTTATACATTCAGTTGTATTATGTTCAAAGTGAGCTTTTAAGACCAAACTACGACTAGCCAATACAGCTTTGTGTACTTTGAATTCATTGCCTTCTGCAGACTTTATAACAACATCAGAAAATATGCCATTGTTCAAAAGGCTTTCAAAGTCATCACTTAGCTGGGCTTCTGGTACATTTGCTCGGTCAACTTTTATATCATTTGTAACCATAAACTGAAATTTGAGGCGTAGACTGCCATCACTCAGGAGAAATGTATCACGACCATCATAGCTAACAATATCGCGTTTATGTAGTGTGGCTAGGTATTGCCATTTATTGGCTTGTACGGTATGGTATTCTTTAATGACAATTGATCTTTCTTCAAATCTCTTCAAGCATATGGTAAGTATTGATTTGAGAAAAACTGGTATGGGGGATAAGTAATATATCTCGATTATATCATTGAATCTCCCGAGAAATTGCATTTTCAATTGAAATCTCGAATTTGTCAAATCAGCAGCTTTATCTTTTGGATTTTCTGTCCGAAATTCTCTTGACGTTTTAATTTCTAATAAGGTTTCAAAAATAGGTATTGTCCAAATAATGGTATTTATTTTTGTTTGACCTTCCGTTCGAGTTGTATAATTAACATTCGACATTTTTATTATACCAAAGATAACTTTAATTCCTTCTACATACAGCGCTTTTTAAGATATTCAGCAAATTTACATACACATAGTAGTTCTGGTGGTAGCTTTTTTAGTACTTTATATTTACTAACAGTCTATAATTAAACAAAACGCACATCAAAGCCGAAAATTGAAAAATGCCATTAAAAACAATAAATTTTAATGACACTTGACAATTGATGTCACATTCGACTGACTGACCACAGATAACCATAGATTGTACATTCATATACTACAGATAACTATGTGCTGGGTCAATAACCTTCATCTCTATTATGGAGGGTAAGGAGAGTCCTCTCGCATGGCAGAAAATTGAAGTGTCCAGCTGTAAGCTGGAAAAAAATGTTTTCAAAAAACCTTCCATCTTCCGTGTAGACATAGGATATAGTATGAATGTAGCAATTGTAAACGAATTGAATACACCGATTTGAAAAATTTAATAGTAATGTCGACTAAAGAGTTACTTATTGAAAATGTCGACTACTCGCGTAGTACAAAATAATGTAGTCAGTATAACCTTAAAGAGTTATAATGAGAAAACGTGTAGCTGGAGTGATTTTATTTCCTAAACACAGATTAAGAACTAGTTACTCCGGTTAAATATCTATGGCGATCGCAACTGAAAAAAAAAATATGTGTAACTGTCAAAGTTGAAAAGTCAAAAGACAAAAGTCAATAACTTGATCGTCATCGCTGTATTTATTGTTTTGAAGATTGATAATATCTCCATCGATATTTTGATATGAAATCAACTTTTTATATGTAATCTTATCTTAACTATAATTTGTGTTTGATTGTGGTATAATCGTTCAATTTCAATTTTATCAGCATATCGTAATGTAATGTCTGTCAATTCACTAAAGCGGAACAGTGAACGGGGGAGATAATTTATTGTTAATTCCTTTCAGCTAGTTTTCGACAAATGTAATTAGTTGGTCATTATGGAGGATTACAAGTTTTTGTTTAAAGTAGTGCTCGTTGGAAACGCAGGTGTAGGCAAAACATGTTTAGTGAGGAGATTTACGCAAGGACTGTTTCCTCCGGGTCAAGGTGCTACAATCGGTGTCGATTTTATGATTAAAACAGTTGAAGTCGATGGAGAGAAAGTAAAGGTGAGTTTAAAAAATTTGGTAATCCGCTTCTGTATATGGATGAATCCTTTTTAGGAAACAAGATTTCGATTGTGTGTATTAAGTATGTAATATATAAAAGCTTGGACATTGTATTTATAATGCAGGTCCTAACAGTTTCTTTTTTAAGAACGGATAAATAAAATTCATTAGGGTGATTGAAATTTTATTTTAGACCAGTTATAGTTATAATGAATGAAATCTATTCCCTCTATAAATGAATGAAAATGTTTATAATAAACTTAAGTTATCACATATAATTGAATGGAAAGAATTATTGAAATGAAGATAAAGAGGATGTTTTTTTTTGTATTTTAGTGTATTGAACCTCTTTTAATTTTAATTATAAGAATCTTATATGTAATAATATACTTTTATGGAGCTCTAGAATTTGACAGATTCTAACATTCTACATTAAAACCTTCAAAAATTTTATAGTAGAAGATGAATGGAAAATGTTGGAAGGGATCTTATTGCGTTTAAATAAAATAAAAACTGCACCTACTAATTTAAATATTTTTAATAATGCAGAATAATCTGCAAAATTTATTCACCCATTTTATCATGTACCAGAATTTAACTATATTTATTTATTATTTATTAGATATTATATATGCACTATTCATTTTAGTTACAAATATGGGACACAGCAGGTCAGGAAAGATTTCGTTCAATCACTCAAAGCTACTACAGATCGGCGCATGCTTTAATCCTTGTGTATGATATATCTTGCCAGCCCACATTTGACTGTCTGCCTGATTGGCTCAGGGAAATAGAAGAATATGCAAACAATAAGGTGCTGAGGATATTAGTTGGTGAGTTACTCTTGTTATATTTTAAAGATGCTAATGGTAAAATTTGAAAATTTGTGATAATTAATCAATATTTGTTATTGTAATGCATAAGCAGAATCAGTTCTAATAAATATATATGATATTTTCTATTAATCATTTAGTTAGTGAGAATTAAGATCAATTGTTCACTTGGTCTGTCTGAATTTTTGTTGAACATATTTTTTATCCTTTATTTGTTTATTATCACAATTTTATGTTCTTTATCTTAACTTGGGGTGGGTAGTGAATTAATAAAATGAGGATTATAAAAAACGAATACTCAAACAAAATGTGAAATAATAATATATGTATGTCTATATTTCAAATCAATCTTCAACTCCAATGTGTTTCCTTTCCTAGTGCAAGCTTGTCTCTATATATGCCAAACTTCCATTGTGTGCTATAAGCTCACACTTAAAACTATAATATTTTTATGTTCAATATTTCAATTAGGTAATAAAACTGATAGAGAGGATAGAGAAATACCGCGGCATATAGGTGAAGATTTTGCACAGCGCCATGGGATGTATTTTCTGGAAACCTCTGCAAAGGAGGCAGAGAATGTTGAGCGACTTTTCATGGAGATTGCAGTGGAATTGATGGAAGTAAGTTAATGATTTGTTATCATGTATTTTTGAGGATGCAATTAAATATAATAGTGATTGAGGACATACATATTATTCTAAATGTTTCCTCTGAGAATTAAATTTAGAAAATTGGGAACATGATGGATCATCCAGTATATATTCTGCTTATTGAACATTTACTTCAGAATCCACCATGTTGGAGAAATGCTGCTTGACAGATGTTGTACAGTTGATACAGTTGTAGTGATTTGTCCTTAGAATTTGAAAAAAATCGAAATAATAATTTATTTTTTGACCTGTCATCATCTCTATAACCCTGTGACTTTCTATGTTATTCTGATCCACCACTGCTCCCAAAAGGGTGAATATTATTAATCTCTTTCAAATTATCTATTTCAGCAAGCAAAATGCAAGGAGTTGCCAAAATACGACGGAAGCTTAGGACCTATAAATGGCAAGTCATCATCCATTGGTGATACTTCTTGCTGCTTTAGGTCTTAGATAACCTGACGAATTTATCTCAATGATATTACTAACTTTGTATGAGATTATATTTTATAAGCAATCATTTGTAGCTATTAATGAGTATGATAGAGACAACATATCTCACAATTACATAACAATTTAGAGTAGGATCAAGTTATATTGAAGTTTTGTTTATTATACATAAACATTAGATAATTACGGAATTGATCTCAATGCATGTTAAACTTGTATTTACACATTACTATGAATTAACTGTATTACCTGTGTCATTAATCAATAGGATAGCAATTAATGATAATTAAATATTTGCCATCAAGCATGTCTGGTAGGTCAGTACATAAAATAAAAAAATTTAAGATGGCAACCCTGCTTGTCTTGCTTATTATACTACAAATTAATAGAATATTTTACTTTATTACGGTTGTTTAGCTCTTTTAAATGTTGTCATCTTTACTTCTTGGATTCTAATTTCCATTTATCTTTATTTTTTGACTCAGGTAAACAATGGTTTAGGAATAACTAGCCAGTGATAATAAGCAGGTTGTAAATGAAATATTGCAAGGTGATTGTTGACCTTTTATTGTTAAATGAGAAATACATAGAAATTGGGATTACTAGAAATAAGGTCTAGGTTATATTTTTTTCTTATACCTTTGTTTGTATTATATGTGGTCGTCGTTCAAAAATATTCTTAGCATACTTGACGAGTAATCGTCAGAATTAATCTGATTGCTAATTATTCTACAATTGATTGCTGTATAAAGTTCTAACGGTTAATTATTATATTTGTAGAACTAAACATTCCATTTGCTTATAAGAATAATGGACTTGTCAAAATGTCATACTCAGGACCTATTTTTCTTGTTTCTATTTTATTGTCGCTATGTGTCGCATAGTAAAGGTACTTATCTCACAAATAATAGAGGTTCTAGTAAAAGTATTGTGTTCATATTATTACGATTCCTTATAAGAATTGTGCTGCCTCAGCTTATGTATTTAGTATGATTCATATTGACAATTGATGCATATCATAAATTTATGCCCTTTTGACAAAGCCATTACATGTAGTTGTCGCGATTTCTGTTAATCAATATGTTAGGTATAAGTAGGCACACGAAATTGTGAGTTAGATGATGTAGAAACTTTTTAGTACTTTTTAAAATACATTGGTTATGAATAGATTTCTGACGAATAATAATAGTTAAAGGTTTATAGTTATGCATATAAACGTAGCTTGTTACTTATTATTGGACCTATCTTGACATACCTTTGTTTTTTGTAGATGTGTTTTTTTTATTGGAATTATTCCACAGGAAATATGCGCAGTAGTCTTTATAAAAATAACCTTCGGTTATTATTAGACGCAGTAATAAATAATGAACGTGTACATTGTACTGCTAGATAATTGGTGTAAAGTTGATTAGATGTTGTGAAATGATATACAGGGATAACGGAACAGACTATTCATAATAATGACAAGGTTTTGATGGCAGCAGACTTTGAATGTTATGTTTTGTTCCTATTGTAAAGTTTAACGAATCGGTTTTTCATGTCGATGGTTAGATTTTAACCTTTCATATAACGATGAACGAAGTTATCGTTTTTTTTACAGTATAGGAGCAGAACATAAATGTTTCTTATAATATTGCTTACAACGGATATAGGATCGGATTGTAGACTTAGATATAATAAAATTGATAGGAAATATATTTCCCTATTTAAACTTCTCTTCATAAAATATCCATCTGTCTGGTATAACCGAAATTTATACATTTTCAATTTGAAATTGACTTCTGTTACAAGTAAAACCAAGTAATGTTTACCTTATTATAGAATATATGGGCTTATTTATTTACATTTTGATGGTCAGGGTTTTAACAAAAGCTTTATTTTCTCTTGCGATTAATTTAAGTAGGAACAGTATTTGTTAATATTTTGTGATCACAGTAATATGAATTGTGAATTATTTTAATTTAGAATGTAGAAAACATTTAACTTTATGTGTTTTGATGAATAAACTTCATTTTCTTACGGCTTATTGGAGCTCAAATTGGAGAACATCTAGGCCCTAGTTCAAACGAATCACATGCATCTATGCTAATTATCTGCAACCAAATAAATATACAATCATTTTATTAGTTCATTTCTCTTTATATTACTGTGATCATTGTTCGTGTGTTAATAGTATTTTATTATTGTTAATTTTTAACATTAAATGTTGTGTAATTATAATGTTTAAATTATCGGTCTTGGTCGATGATGAATTAATTATTTATAGATTTAAATGAAACAGTAACTAGCATGAAACTTATTTCTTGAAATTCATTTGCGATTAGTACCTTAATTAGTGTAGTAATATTTATAGAAGTACATAATGTGTTTGTGGTAAAACCCAATTCACTGTCTAACTAACATTCATACTATGAAATCAATTTTCTTTTCGTATTATATAAAATCATATTTTTTAATGTATTTTTTTTTAATACAATACAATGGGCATAATGATTTTTAATCATCACAATAACCTAATTTGTTGTTGGTGGTTTATAATGTTACTTGGTGTTGTTTTTAAAGACTTCTTTAGCTAATATTTTAGGTACTAGCAATTTAGTCCGTTATTATCAAAAATCTATAGCCAAATGCAAATACGAATAATTTAATATGATGTTTAAATATATTTAATAAGCAAACTTTGAACAGTACGCGTAGTTTTTGTTTTACCTAGAGTTTGTCGAAAGAACCTCACCTACAAACTTACACCGTTTGGTGATAATACGTTATTATTTTTTCAACTGAAGCTTATTTTGGGAAAATTTAAAGACAAAGATACAACAAAAGGGTTGTTCATGTGTTTATGTGTCCTTTGATTGTCCAGTGTAAGTGGAAGAGTCAGGAGTTTGTGTCCATATCAGGAAAGCATTACCCAACTTACCCTTCGAAGTTAATGTTATAAAGATTGGCATTATAGGTTTTTGATATAATCGGATATTATTATAAGTCATATTTTTTATGGTTCTACTTTGTGCAATTGTGCTGTTGGTCTTTATTAATCTTAATGTTCGTTGTAAAATGTTCTTTCATATTTATTAATTAACGCTTATTGCTCTTTGAAAATATTTTAAGTGGTACACTTGTGTGTTTAATTTTATAATTTCACTTTCAAAATGTGTGCTATTTTTGAGAGGGCCGAATAAATGATAGTGTCTTCGAAAATTGACCATCAAATAATCATTAATGAATTCAAAAATTGTTTATGTTAAATTGTTTTGTTATTTTAGAGTTATTTTATTCGAGTTTGATGTTTTTCGCTCTTTTTCACAGATTTGGTAGGCACACTGCAAACTTAGCATTATAACACATATTGTTTTTTATTCATCTAGGTCAACAAAATATAATTGTTTTACGATTAATTTACCTACTTACCTATTTTTTTATTTTTATACATTGTAGATGCTTAAATTATTTTTTGATCCCATGTGATGTCTACACTAATGCATGAATATATTTATTTTTTCTAATAGATCTGGTGTAATAATAATTATCATTATTCGTGTCATTTATAATTTAAAGTAAACATCACCAAAGAATTTGAAATATTGTAATACTCGCAATTAATAAAGGATATCACTTTAATGTGTCTTTTTCTTTTATAATAGCTTTCTTGAACTTTCTTCTATTTGGTGAGTTTTAAGGATAAACAGGAAATAAAGGAGTCGTTGGCGAAAGCTTTACTTCTTTGTATACCTAATGATTAAATTCGGTGTTGGCATCGATTTAAGGGGCTAATAGAAAAAAAATCTTAAATGAAATTGTTGAAGCTAAATTTGAAGTATGTTTAATGTACTTATTTACTGACTTGGTAATTCAGTACAAGGTCAAACAAATAATTTTGCAATAAAATTGCAATTCTTTCATACGAAAATCCCCTATAGTCAATAATGTATCTCAATTCGTGAAACCATAATTTCGCGCCTAATCCGCCATGTTAATTTTTGTTATACATTTCCATTTTCATTAAAAATCATCAATTTGTCAGCAGGTTTAATTAAATGCATTTCACATCATAATAAAATTCAACCTTACGAACTACATAACGCAGTTCAGAATAGTTGTCATAGAGTACGTAATACAGTGAAAAATTCATGTGTGCAGTCTAGGCGATGTGTAGGCATCTGTATTTACAAATTGAAAACATAGGGTTGTTTATGCATCGATTATTGATAAAACTCAACACTGGATCGATTATCATTGACGTTTCTCTAATACTCAGTCACGTAGCTTATTATAATGGTATATATTAATAATATGCAATCCTCAAAATTCCTATTAAAATACAAAACTTCTTGTCATTAATAAAAAATAGTGTTTATGGATTTTGTAAAATTTATTATTGGTGTAAGTACAGAATTCTCGCTATAAGGTTATAATAGTTAAATCTTTTTGAAATTCGTATTTACACATGGATTCAGTAATGATAAAGAGTAAAAGATGTGCACATTAAGAAAATAATAATTTAAAAAATAAAATGACATTTCATTCGATTTTAAAGCGATTGTAATTGCAGTAATATTGCATACGAGTGGAATCGTACTGCATTGACACATTGACAGGAATTTTATTATCGATCTGCACTAAATGTCGCTACAATTGAAATGGCCGACGTTTAGGGGGAGTGTCTACCAGAAATTTGTTTTCTAATTGATATTTAAAACGTAGTGGTGAGTTAA